>NC_056731.1:1602117747-1602215247 GCF_019279795.1 Protopterus annectens
CTTGTGCTAAATCATATGAAGAAACCCACCATGAGGATTTTTTGTACTAGCCATGCTCAACAGTCCAGCACATTAATGTATGAATATTATACATAATCCACTTCATAGTTGCAATAAGGTACATATATTTACAAGTGATGGCAGCTGATGACTGTGTGTCAGATCTCAGCCTAGCCAATGTGAGACATAACCATTTCCATAAAAGAATATACTTAATACCCAAACATATAAAAGTTGGCTGGATACAACTGGTGAAACGGTGATTAATCTGTGCTCACCTCCATACAGAACACTGCAGCTAAAAAAGGGGTAAGACATTCCTTTCAATAAAAAAATAGCATTGCATGGCACGGTAAAATTATGCAAAAATAATCAATCATATTTTGAATACTCACAAAAATGACATTTATAAATATGTATCCTCACCTAGAATACAGACCAACAATAAAGCCCATACACAACCGTATGCAGCCAGTTAGCATGTGCAACTGACACTACAAAAGAAGACATATGCACATGAAAAAGAAAAAGTAGTGATTTACAATCGTATTATTTTTAAAAATTATTTTTTTTTATTTATAAAATAATGTTGCTATATAATAGCAACAAACCACAAGCAGGTGTGGGTAATCGTGGGTTTACCCATGACTGACTGGTCATGAGGGCTACACAAAAAATGGACTTGAAGCAGATGATATCAAAGATCCTACTTTACTTTACTTTGCGACACTAACACAAATCATTAAAACAGGAACCGGTGACCATTTTTGAACAAAGCTCCGTTAATCTCAACTACTTTTATTGGTGTAAGCCTAAACATACCGAGCAAATAAATATAATTTGCTTTCATTTAAGAGTGGCATTGTTAATTCTTTCAATTCAATATGATCTTCATTTTATGACTGAAGGAAGACACACAGTAGGATGTTAACTGAATAAACATTAGCACACACTATTAGAATTTAGCCTATGGACATTTGCATTACCTATACTCCCAGGCATGCAGTAAGCTCTTAACACACAACACTCATTGTAAATCTTACTTGCCAGGTCCCCCACACACACACTGTAGCCTACAAATAAAAGCATGACTTGCACATATAGGTCACTTCATAGTAAAGATACAAATGTATATAAAGGAAAGGCACAATACTGTAATCATGAGGGCAACTATAAGCTTGCAAGGTCAGCCTACTATAGGAAGCTACCAAAAGAGCAAGCCAGGCCATCTCAGATTCGGTCTTTCTGTGCTGCAAGAAAAAGTATGGTTTCTAATTATGGGGCTCTCTTCGTGCTATACTCTTACATCACTGACCACTGTAGTACATCAAAACACTGTTCCCCAGGGATAACCCTACATGGCACAGCAACATTTTAAATGCCTGCCTTTAATCTAGTAATGGTGCATCTTATACGTGTAAAGAAAATAAAACCAGAAAACAGACAACTTTTACAGAGTTTGCAAGATGATTATTACTGCAGAAGATTACAATTACAATACCTTCACACTAAAACAGTTGCCATGATTAAAACTATTACCAGTTTGTGAACTGAATAGTGGCAAACGCAGGGTCAGACACATGAGATGAAGTACTACAAGACTGCCACCACTACCCTGCAAAAATTAATTGCATTTACTCTGGTACAAGTGAGAGTAACTTTTACCATTGCTTTGGCAGCCCTAAAGTATCTTACTTATTTATCAAGGTCAGCTGTTTCCAAATAAGAGTGATTCACAGTGCCTTCCACAAACTAAAAATTAAAAAATTAGAATAAAGTAATGACCTTTAAGGAGATTTATTCAATTTGTTTATTTTTATTTACGCTATGTTGACTGGACTAGTCCCACAAAACAAGTGGCCTCTTTTCAGGGGAGACCTGAAGCATACTTCTCAACCTCTTTGTGCAAGAAATCTGGACAAAGCCTAAAATAATGGGGGGGGGACAAATTCTCAAAAATAAGAACAGGAAAGTTGCTAGAATATAATTTGCGCTAGCATACATGTTCTGAAGGATATGAAGTATGAAAGAATTGTGATACTGAAATGTATGTCATTATTTCGGGACTTCAATCCTCAGTGATCTGCCAGAAAACCACAAATTTTTGAGGAACAGATCAAAAACATGAGGCAAAAATCTGGACATTCTGCAGAAATCTGGACAGTTGAGAGCTATGAAAGGGTTTTTTTATATACTCTTTCTGTAGATGGTGCTAGACAGCTGGAACTAGGAGGATTTATTTATTTGCTTTGTTTACTGGGAAAGTCTATCTGGGAACTGAAATGCCCATTTTTAGTGGAAGGCCAGGGAGAAAAGCTCCAAAACAAGGACAGAACAGCTATTTGAATATAAGAATAAACAATAAACCACTACTACTAATTGTGATTTATACATAATAGTGAATATAGACTTCATAGTTCTAGGAGATGTCAACTACAAAAACAGAAAAAATAGCACAGGATATTAACTTACAGGGGGAGGTGGGACAGTCTCCCAAATGCGACAATACTGGACTTTGTAGCATTTAATTTAGGCCCACTATTTGTGCGCCCTGTACTGGTAAGTGTAAGTTCTTACTGCAGGGCTTGGGCTTCAGACAAATGACGACTCCCAGTTACATTGTTCATACTGTTTGTCTGTCTGCAAACAAAAAGTAAGGCAATTGAGGCAGAAACAGCCATCATTTGTTTCTAACAAATACAGTAGTACATCTGCTGGAAGATTCACCAAGTAGCATACTGGCGTTACAAATTCTTCTAACTTTGCCCACATTTAAGAAAACTTGCAATATGTGAGATTTGTTACTTAAAACTACTGTTACAAAAGAATATTGCTAGGAACTGCCATTCCTTTCTCAAAGAGAAGCAACACCACCAACTACAACAACAAAATAATCAGGCATATAACTTTACAGTGACTTGAGAACCATTTCTATAAGTCTTACCAAAAGAACAGGGCTTTAATAAATTAACTGCTGAAAATGTAGAAAAGAACTGAAATGCAGATGTAGAAATCTGCCACTTGGTCAGTCCAAATTTTTAAAAGATATGACAATTATACACTTACCATAAAGACAGATGTGTTCACAAAAGCCATTCACTGTAACCAACAGAACCAGTGCTGCAGACATTAGGACCACTGAGCAGGTAAAACTTAACAGGCTGCAAGGAACCCTCCTCATTCCTATTATGCAACAAATGTCCCTCTCACTCCCCAACTCTTCAACAAGACCATTTACCAGCAAAAAGGAAGACATGGAAAACAGAAGAGACTTCAGACCAAATAAACTGCAGATGACAGAGGCTGGATACATTACAAACTGTGGACCACATTCTTACACATTTATCATTATGGACTGCAACATGTCAGTCTAAGGCCAACAGACACCCAATTCCCTTGTCTATGACACTATCCATCAACACTGACATAACATTTAGGTGCTACTTGAGCTGTTAAGATAGTATTATTGAACATGCATGTCTATCCACATTTACAAAAATGTTCAATAGTCTTACCATATTCTGCTGCACATCTAAGGAGTAAAAATTTCTCAGAGGTTTCACTTCAAAAAGAATGATGGGCTGTCATAACTAATCCCCGACCTTAACTCTTTTTTACTTACTTCATAAGTCTGTAATTGTGACCTCCAGTAGGCATGCCACTTTCACAAGCTACTTATAAAATCCAGTAAAGTATGTGTCCATTTTATTCAAAATGAAGTCATTACTAAGATGTTTTGGGGGTTGCCAGGACACGGGGATGTCTTACTATATTTTGTATAGCATTGCTAAACGGAGCTGGCTAACCTTCTAGAAAGGATGAAGCTTAGAAGCCTTCTAGTCTTAGCAAAGGGAGCAAAAAGTCATCATTGCAGATACATTTAGTAGTATTTAGAAAGGATCTGAGCTGCCTGTGGAAAAAATACTCAAGACACTCCCAATTGTCAGTACAGTGTGGAAAGAATTTGGACAGTTTCTGGTTCAAATTTTTAGTCATCTTTGGTATGAAGTGTTTATTCAAAGTGTCAGTATTTATGGAAACACTAAGCAAGAAGCCCTGCAAGCATACAACTAAAATTTTGATTGGCCAAAGTAATGGCCACGGGGGGGGGGGGGTGGAGTCCTCTTGGAGAGGTGGTTTAGCTCTGCAAGGGCCAAAGATATAATCTAAGAACACTAAAGTTTTTTTCTAGAATCATGTAAGTGTCCCAAAATGGAAATGGGTCTCAAATTGGGGGAAAATGTGAAACATGTCACATAAAAGGCTTTACTGACTGTAAAGAAAGCAAGAAAACAACACAATGTGGAATGCAAATTAAAGCTGGCAGCTAAATGAACATCAATTGAAGAACAGCTGAGGCCACAATCAAATTTCTGGGAGGCAGTCCAGAACAGAAGGGAATGTGGCCAAGAAATGATCTAAGTGAAGGATTTATTTACTGACATTTGTTTACTATGAAAGTCAGACTGGGAAAAGCCCTTTTTATTGCAGATGTGAGGGTCTGGAAACTGACTGACAAATAACACAGCAGAGTCTTGACAGGATGCAGGTGCAAGGGCTTCTTCAGAAGGTAAAGTTTGAGTAGGAGTATTTCTGAATGTACCTTGGCATCAGAAAGAAACAGGAAAAAGAGGCATAGATGGGCCAGGAGGCCGCTAGTGGACAAAGGTATCCCTTGGCTGACCTCCCCATCAACAGAGGTAAAAGGAAAAAGTGCAGAGGGTGCAGGAGGCCAACTCTGTCCAAGTGTACCCTTTGAATAACCCCTGGGATGATTCATCAGGGAAAAAATATTCTAGCACTTGCTGTTGGTTGAAAGTGAAAAGAATGCATTATGGTTTCCCCCACAAAAAGAAAAGGTACCTTGTTAGTGAGTGGCTCAGGGAGCATTCATGGGCATTAACAGACAAAAACCTAAGGCAGTCCTGAAAAATCTGCTACCCCTAGAGGAAGTGGTGGTAGTAAATGACCCACTGGCAGACCTTTACTGCAAGCAAAATAGGTATGAAGAAGCACCTCATATCTATTGATATATTCAATGCCATTCAGGAAAGGAATCCCGAAATGTAGTCAGAGTAAGGACTGTCGTCACATCCAAGATGATTATGTGAAGATGATTCGGCATCCTGGAAAAAGTCTGCCCATTGTACTGCCCTCCCCACTCTAGAACAGACACATGTGGTGATCGATGCTTGGCATCTACAACTGAAATGGTACTTTCCTATAAAGTCAGTTGTAGCTAACCACCAATGAAGATGGCACGTTTAACCTTTAGATGTTTTGAGGTGAAGGGTCAGGAGTACAGATTCTAGAGTTATTGGAACAAGAAGTCCACTAGAGAACTCTTATAAATAGCATGATGCAAATGCCACTGCAACATGTGCAGTGAGACCGTGTTTTTCAGAAAGGTCTGCCAATATGGACAGGGACAAATTATTAAAGATACTTCAGGAACCATAAACTTGTCCCGGGGCAAAACAGTTCAAAGGATCTAGAGTACATTATTATGAGAAAAAGATGATGGGAGTTTAATAAAGTCAGTGGTATACTTGGCATCGTTGCAGAGATTTGGGGTAATGGATAAGACATGCAGGATGAAATAAAACAGAGAAATGTATTATGGAAGTAGGGGGAATTTGAAACTAGTAAAAGTAAAAATGCCTCTCCACTGGTAAAGAGGGATAAAGTTCTGACTACAGCCCAGCCAACCCAGATTCGATAAGCAGCCCAGGTGACTGATAGAGTAGAAGGGAGGGGGTGGATGTTACCATCTGTGATGGGAGGGTGGTTCTGTGGACATCTCCTGGGACAATCTCTGGTGGAGGCTTGGGATGACACAATTGGGAAATGTGGTCCAAAATGGGAATAGGGTCATGGATAACGTGTGAGCTGCTGCGGAGGCATAACAATAAGGCCAACGTCCTCATTGCAAGCCTGCCCCCTCACACATTAGCACAGAGGTCAACAGGGAGAGGAATGCAACAAGGCAAGTCAAAATAAAACCTCTCCTGAAGGATGCAAACAGAACCACAGAAAGCCTTCAAAATCCTTGCTAGCCCTCGCACTATATTAGAGAAAGTCCAGGGAGGTTAGCAGTTAGTTGGTAGACCTAGTAATGGATGTGGGGGAGTAGTTGGACAGCTGAAAGATAAGATAATGCAGAGGAGAGGAAAACGTTCCCTCCCACCAAAAAAAAAGAAAAGAAAAGAAAATTAAGTACAATGTAAGCAGATTGAGGACTATATAGAAGTAAAATCAGACTTAGAAAGAGAGAGGTAGGGACAGGAAATTATACGAGGAAGGAATGGTACAAAAAGATAATGGAAAAATGTAGGTTACACCTCAGCAATGATTAAGTGAAAGGGAAATAAATACAATAAAAGACAAAACTAGTTCACAAGTAATGCAAAAACAGCAGATTTTTTAAGAGATATTTGCTAAATAAGTTGCCAGTTAAAGGGCTGATGGAAGTTACAACAGCGGAGTGAAAGACTAACATGTAAACAGGGGTAGACAGTTGAGCATGCAGTAGTAGGGTGTGGGAGACTTCAAATGTTCTGGAAAAATGGCAGAATATCAATATGACTATTTCAAGAAAATGGATTTGAGATTTAAAAATAGCACTACGACTGTGATACAGAAAGCAGAAATTTATTTAGTGCAGTACAGATTTTATAGAAATGTAGATGTGAAGAGCTGCTTGCTGCACAGTACTATATTGGATTGTGATGTTATTTTTAGAATTCAAAGATAGTTATTATAAAAAGGTGAAGGGATGAGTGAAAATGCCAAAAGAATGAAATATGAGAGATGCATAAAGAAAGAGTGCAGGTACAAGAATGAAACAAAGTCCAAATGCTTTACAAAAAATACTATGCCATAAACTTTCCCGAACTCCTTTTGATATGTGCCACCCACCTGAGCTGTCACTAAATCAGGCAGGGAGGCCGTAGGTTTAAATCGCTCATCTTAAGGATAGCAAACTCAGAAGTGCAACACCCCTTTTATCCTACATTGCAGTGTCAGTATTGCAATATGACTCATACATGTACCTAGTTCAAAAACGGAACCCACAGATGTCTACTTTTTCAGCATCAAAAGTTTGTGATTTGTGTAAGAAAAGAGGCAAAATTAATAATGGAATATAATCTTAAATGTACAGACTGTGTAACCATACATAACACTGGCTCAGAAGTATGACATAATAGGAATGTTATGTGCTTTACAAACATTGCCCAAGACATGTACTGTTTTGTAAACATTCTTTTTTGACATTTTAAAATGTGTCATGTTCTTCCCTTGTAAAATGCAGCTGATTAACTGTTTTTCAGTTGAGCAGACCATTTCACATGCAATCAGTTTTTGTAGCTGTTTGGTTTGTTTCTTCTGGGTTGGCGATTTGGTCAGAACTCCTTAACCTTATTACAAAAGGAAAACCCAATACAGAATTTCTTTATTATAAATGCAGAAATACCTCCAATTAAAGGGTACAGAAAAAGAAAACAAGGAATATCACTTCTGCATGTCTTTTTTAATGCACTGCTTTTGTTTTGCAAATATTTTAATACACTCTCTCGGATTTGTAAAAAAAAAAAAAAAAAAAGCAAGTAATTGTGGCTAAGTCTGAAAGGGATTACTATCCAAACACTTTGTAAAGCTTCTATATTTCAGGTGTTCACTCAAACCACCAAGGATATACATTCATTTTCACTTGTGTGAAAAGTATGAACAATAGTCCTGGACAATACTGAACTGCAGGAATGGATTTTTAAAATAAAAATGCTTGAAATAAAAACTTGCTTTTTTTTATAAGGTTAACAAAATGAAAAAATAAATAAATAAAACTGCAAAGGGGGAAGCAGTTCAGATGCCAAGAACAGCAACGTCTACACAGACTCATAATTCTACCAGCCAGAAAACAATCAACATAGCTAAAAGCAGTAAAACAGAAAAAAAAGTAAAGAAATTACTATGTAAAGCAAAGGTCTCTGAACAAATGTCTGAATCTTTTGCCAAGACAGTGCTGACCAACTGGTGGGACTTTAAAATCCGGAACTATGTTCACACCAGGACTCAATGAGCACATATACAGCTATTCTGATTAATATACCAGTGATTTGCTGTATTTTTAACAGACTAGATAGAATTTTATGATGTCTAAGTCTACATTCCATTTTAAATGACTATACAGTACTTGATATTTGCAGTATTTATTAGAAATTTAAAATCCAATGGGTTATTCTTATATAAAAATTCATATTTAATATCTTGATCGAGGGGGCATGATGCTATAAGAGTTAACAAACGTCCTTTATACTGCAGTATTTTTGTTTCATCATTCAGCAATATATTGCTTTATTTTGTTATTACTCAATGCATATAGATAGCCTTGATAAATATTCCCTTGCGAGGGATTTTGTTTTGATTAATTTTTGATGTTAAATACAGCCTCTACTTACATTCCAAATAATATTTATTGGATGTGGAAATGACTTGTATTTGATGTACGACTGCTTTAGCTTACATTGCTGATCGTGTTTTCTCTTCTTCAGTTCTGAAGTAGTATAATGTTTAATTTAAATTTGATATTGATCACATGACCATTAGATCATCTTATTTATATTGCCTGCTTTAGTTTACTTTTGATTTCTTGCGTTAAAAATGCCATTTTATCTTTGAATCAGAGGTTGGTGAGTAGTATCTTTCCTCTAATGAAGCAAACTTCAAATGACTTTTGGTACTTTTGTTTTACACAGACACACACGCATTATACATTATATATATACATTTATATATATATATATATATATATATATATATATATATATATATATATATATATATACACACACACACATACACACATATATGGAGAGAGAGAGAGAGAGACAGAAACAATATGCCTGTCTGCATGTAGCCAGGAAAGTGCACATGTGCAGCTTGTGTGTGCTTCTGTGTTATTCACAGACCCTGCTCCTCCCCGATTCCGCACTGGATAAGGAGCTATTAGAGAACATTCATATGATGGCCTTGGTTATGGGGGGCAAATGAAGAGTAAGGGTTTAGTCTAAGCATGGTATTTAAGTCTCTTACTCTGGCTGGGGAAAGGAATGCAAATAAAGGGCACAAACCCCTTCTTAATCTTCATAATCTCAGTCGTTTCTATTGTGATACTCCTATTTTATGATAACAGAAACAGATTCCCCTGATCCTGATACCACAAGTAATTCAGGATTACAGTAAAAGGACAAACAAAACAGATCTTGCTATTTCAGAACTCAACAGAGGGGAAACACAGCAAAATCAACATATTTATAAAATAAGCTCTTAAAAAGACAGAATTAGACTGGCTAACCAGCATTCTAAAATGGTACATTAACTACCAGCGATACAGAGATCCCTTAAAACAACTGCAGTTAAACAGATGGAAATAGAAGAAAAAAAAAAGTACCACAACACACACACACGCGCACGCACACACGCGCACACACACAAGAACCCTGTTTTAAAAATGAGTCAGTTAATCTGCTCAGTCTGGCCAGTTTAAACCTCAAACTTAAAAAAGTATAAGCTTACCTGAAATTTACAATTAGTCTGGCAGTTAGCACAGCAAATTAAGGGTAGAAGTTGTCAATAAACTAAACATTGTTGTACAGGAGTTTATTCTCTCATTCTTCATTTGCTGGTTGTAGAGGATTTTATTATCTCAGTCTGCTTACTGGGTGCAAAGGTTTCAGATGGAGCAATGCAGAAACCCATTAGCAAGGGGAGTACACTGTCCTGAAAGATGACAGAAAAGCATGAACTGAACTGTCTAAGGGAAAAGAGTTTAGAAATTCATAAAAAGGAACAGTGTAACAAAGGATCAGATTGCAGCAGACAGCTGTTCAAACCAAAGCTTCTAAAAGCCATTCACCTGATAGCATCCCGCAAAAAATATTAGCAGAAAACATTTTCAAAATACAAGTAGTAGTGCAAAAGCAGTGCTATAGACAGGATAGGAGGAAGACAGGGCACATATGGGCACAAATAAAACCCTTTTAGCACCAAAAAAAAAAAAAAAAAAAAAAATCATTAAAGGTACACCCTGTTTCATGAATGTGCCAGATCATAGGGCATAACACCCTCAACTATTAAGAGAAGGTCAGGTCAGGAAACAAAGATTTCACTGCTGGAGTTCATCCTCCAAGAAGGCCTAGGATAAACATTTTATGAGGAAGGTAACCTTACCTATATAGCAGGGATGCAGGAAAGACTTCCACTGGACCCTTAGCTCTAATGATGAGCCTCCTCCATAGGAAAAGAAAGGGGATGGAGCCAGCCAGGTATGACCTAAATTAAACTGCAAATAAATACTTAAATTAAACAAAGATACTCCCCCCACAGGTCCTGACCTTTCCATCTGCAATTCTCCTATTGTCAGCTTTCTACTGCCACAGTTCAGTCCACACTAATGTAACCCACTCCTGCCTGCATATCATCCGACCTCTATCTTTCACAGGAGGTGCAGCAGGTTTTTGAACCCACATGGATGTTCCATACAGCTTTTGTAGTTCGAACCTGATGGAACTATCCAAGCTACGGGGCCAAACGGAATCAAAGTATTAGGGAGTATAAATCAACCTTTTGGTCTTTTAGAATGTGTTTTGCAATCTGTATACTTAAGATAGTCTTCTAGAACTTTGCTGATCTGTTCAAACACTATGTTTGCACCTCTTCAGATAGCACTTAACTTTGGGACATAAAACATTCAAAAATGATCAGAAAGACCAAATATAATCTGTTTGAATGCAACAGCACTAGACAAAGTATATTCTTTGATATCTTTACTGTGTTCAAAGGACTGGAACTACTTTACTTCACATGACAAACATAGCCTATTAGTCTTAGATAAGACATTCAAGTATTCTCTGTAGTTAGGTGGTATCTTAATTCTGGGCACTGGCTTGGTTCTCTTGCACAATGGGAGTTTAACAGTAGGAGGATTTGAAAAGAAACTGTTAAACTTGTAGTAAGCTTCAAAAAGTAGACAGACTAAATGCTATATGGAAATGACTATTCAAATTATAAATGTTACAGATGAAGAACAAAATGCCCTATTAACAGCAAACTTGTAATTTCAAGATAACAGGGTAGCTGCAGTAAGCTATCTACCACTATGCTTCTTTTATCTGTGAAATGCTACAATACAGGTCTCAAACACAGGGCCAACCTACTTGGCCTAGCTTATCTGTTCACATAAGACAGATTGCTGTGTGTTATGTTACTGGGAAATGCTGTACAACCAAGTACAAGCATTCTCTCTGCAAACACACCACCAGCATGAAGAGGTAATTTTAAAGCAAATATAGTATATGCGTCATGTGAAAGAAGTTAAACACATCAAAGTATTCACTGTTAAAAGAGGAATGGCTGGCAAGGTCTGGTGAATAGTCAAAATGTGGAATAAAGCATCTCACACTGTGTTTGAAGTCTAATATTTCAAATGTCCTGTACAAAATATACATATAATGCTGTATACCTTTTGCAGCAAGACTGCCCTATATGAATTAGTGTTGTAACAGACTTCCAAGTATTGGACAGTGAAAAATAAGGTACAGAAAAGTGCACCTGTGTAAGTAAACCTATCTTGACAGTAGATGTTCAAAAGATCATTACTGCAGTAGCCTTAGCTATATGGGTTATATTCTGTCTAGGATACAACAACCGGCCAGCTTCCAAAGTTTCAGGGCACCTTCCATGTGCCCAAACTGTCATGGAGCAAGTGTTAGAGCCGAGCTGACAAAGACAAGTTTTGGTCCCAAGCCCTTCACAGATTTCCTGCCAGCAGACAGAGGGCAGCTGTACCCTGAAAAGACAATGCCAGAAACAACAAAAATAAATAAATGTCCACATCTTTGCATAAAAAAAAAAAAAAAACACCAAAAAAGGCAAATGGAGAAAGGGAGTGGTTACTGAAGCAGTGACCATTTGAACATCTACTGTTATTGTAAGTTTACATACACAACTGTACTTTGCTCATCATACTGATCCCTGCTGAGGTAGTCTTAGCTATATGGGTAGATTACTATAGCTTACTATGTTGGGGAAGTGTAAGGACAAAAGTCCATGTGCCCCTGGAGAATGGTCCTAGCAAAGCTTGATCTACACCTAGAGAAGGAATCAAGCTCATAGTGCTTTGCAAAATTATATAGCGAGGACCAAGCAGCAGTTTCTATGACAGCCATTTGGAAAGTCTGTTCTGACACAGGTCGTCCCCTTCTTCTAAGCTTCACAAGAAATGAACAACTGATTCAGAGCTCTGAAAAATTTCATTTTGTCAGCATACCACCAGAGTTGTCACTAGACATGCATGATATGGAATATCCTCTCTCCCTCATTCTTAGGTTAAGGGAAGAAAATGAGGAAGTGCATAGTTTGGCTTAAAGTAAACTCAAATACAACTTCAGGCATAAAAGCATTAATTCTCGAAGAAACCCTGTCCCTGTGGAAAATGAGATAGGGTTGACTCACCATAACAGCTTGCAACTCAGATATTCTTCTTGCAGAGGTCAGAGCAATAAGGAAAACTGTTTTTGTATTAAAAAAGTCAGCCAGGTTAGCCGGACGAAATGGAGCAAGTGTTACAGCCAACACGAAATTAGATCCTAAGGAGGGGCTACCAGTTTATTTGGAGGCCTCCTGTGCAAACCCCTTTCAAAAAATATTTGATATTAGACTGCATTGAAAGAGGAGGAGGATTCAAGGGCAGACATGCCAGAATGCTGATAAATGAACCTTGATACAGGAATAAGAAAGGTCATAAGATAGGAACTCGCATAAATATTGGAAAACCAGAGAACAACCAACTCTGAATGAGTGCAGATTACGTTGTTGGCACCAACTAGAAAACCCTTTCCATTTGCTAATATGACTTTCTAGTAGCAGGCTTTCTTGCCTCCATTAATACCCAATGCACATCCTTAGTAAACAGGTACTTAAAAGGAATTAAGATCCTATCATCCAGGCATCAACTGAAATAGACTGATGTCAGGGTGCATAAAACACCCCTGCTCCTCTGAGTAGATCCAGTCTGTCAGGAAGGTGTAGTAATTGTTCCTAGCCACTTCCAAATGAAGGGAGAACTATGGTTGCCTTGGCCAGAAGGAAGTCACCACAATGATCTTGGGGGATTCCTAGTGAATCTTCAGAAGTACCCTGCATATTAGTGGAAAGGGCAGAAAAGCATACAGGAATATTCCTGTCCAAGGAAAAGACAAGGCATCCATCTATCTACCAGTCCTGGAACAGAATTTTGCCAGTTGATTGTTCTGATAAGAGGAGAGAGGTCTACTTGAGGAACTCCGCACAGATGAATAAGATCTTGTAAAACCCCCTGATTTAGGTTCCATTCATGAGGGTCTGCCCTGGTCATTCTTAGCTTGTCTGCAATTTTGCTCTGAAGGAATGTAGCATGCTTGTAGAGTGAGATTATGCTGTGAAGTTATAACCCATGTTCACATGGTTAACCTGCAAAGAGGGTTATAACCTTGCCCCCCCCCCACGTGTTGAGGTACCACATGACTGTGGTATTCTTTGTAGCACCTTGAAGATGTCCCTAGGAACCAAAGATGATTCAGAGTGCTTTGATCAGGGAAAGCAACTCTTGGACATTTATATGCTTGCATCTGTCCTCAGTGTTATTACACATCCTGCACTTTTATTTTTCCTGAAACTGCTTCCCAAGCAAAGTCTGTGGCATCTGTAGTGACGGACTGCTTTCAAATAGGAAGGGTGAAGGGGAGACCTGGATTTTAAGGATATCTGTTGTCTCCACCAAATGAGTTCTATTCTGACAAACTCTAGTACTGGGATTTGAAAAGACAAAGGGTGTTGGTGCTTGGACCAAAAAGTCTTGCCAGGGCTATCATGAGAGTCATAGAGGCTATGAGATCCAAATCCTGAGGTATTCCATTCACAATGCCCGAAGTTTGAATGAAAAACCTTAGAAATAGATCTAGATATAGATTAATTTTTCCTGTTGAAGAAAAGCCCATTGAACTAATGCTCCTAGTGAATACAATGATGTGCGAAGCAGTCATTAAATGTTTTTGACTTAGAATAGAATTTGGAATCCCAGCTTGTGTAAGAAATTTCTCACCTGAGAAAGAGAGAGATTCCTGACCTCAAAGATACTATGCAAAGATAAGAAAGTCATCTACACTCTGTAGACTGCAATGAGCTACAACTAGAGCTAGACTCTTTGTGAACACTCTTGGTTCAGTGGATAGTCCAAAGGGTAAGGTAGATAACTGATAATGGGATCCAGACAACCAAAACCTTAAGAATGTCTGAAGTCTGGATGAATAGAGATGTGGTGACAAGCATCTTCTAAGTCTAGTGTTACCAGGAACTTGAAAGAGGAAGAACAGGTGATAGGTTGTGAAGTAACATCATTTTGAATCTGGGCACTATCACAAATAGGTTTAGGAAAGAAAGCTTCAGAAGTGGTCTCCAAGCATATTCTTTTGACACTATGAACATCCTTGAATTAAAAACCCTTCCTCACTTGGGAAGGAAGAAACAATTCTATTACTACAGGGGATAGCATTAGCTGAAGAACGAGATGAAAAGTAAAGTTGTGTAAAATCTTACCATAACAGAATACATCCTTTTCACTGTTGCAATATTCTTTACTAAAGCCAAAGCCTTATCATTTTATAGATGTCTTATTGTCACACGTATGCTCTCCTGAAGGTGTAGGGCTTAAAGGTGACGTATGGACATACATACCTCAGAAATGAAAAGCCCCAGGAGAAACAGTCCAAGCAAGTAGGAGGAGCATGTGCATCCAGAAAAAGAAAAAGAACAGAACAGAAAGGGGAGGAGGGAGCTTATATGCAAACAGTGAAGACAAGGACATCTACTGCTAAGGTAAGATTTCACACAACTGTACTATGTCCTTCCATATTCACTGTTGCAGTATTCCTTACTAAAGGGACAGTACAATAGCTCAAGAGGAAACTTAGGAGGAGGAAGGCCCAGAAGAGCCCTCAAGGAACCCATGCAGGTCAGCTCTGGCAAAGCCAGCTCTTGTTCTGGGAACAATATCCAGTTTGTAATGCTTAAGAAAGGTATGGACAGAGGTCTTAGTAGCAGCCTCAAGGATGGAACTGGTAGCAAATCCTTTGGGAAAAAAAGTATCACAGGAAGCCACAACTCTGACAGAATGAGCCTTTACAAAGGCAGAAAGTCATCTCCCTGAAAAGAGCAACTAAAGGAAATGGCCTTAAAAATCCATGAAGAAATGGTTTGCTTAGAAACAGCCAAACTAGAGACCTGGGTTGAAAGAAAATAAAAAGATGCTCAGACTTGCATATCTAAATAATACCAGAGCTGACTGTGCAAGAACAAAACGTGAAGAACTTTCTCACTAGCAGACTGCAGAGAAGGAAAATAGGAGTGCAAATTAATACACTGATTAACAGACAATTCATTAACCAACTTGGGAATAAAAGGAAGGATTAGTAAGAAAAGACACCTTGTCCTTAAGAAAAACTAAAAAAAGAGAGTAACATCCTCAACTTCAGACACTCTTGTAGCTGAAGAAAGGGCCTAAAAAAGAACAGTCGTCCATGTACAATGTGGTAAGGAAGTGGAAGTTGCAGGCTCAAAAGGAACTTAAGGCAATTTTTCAAAAATAAAATTAAGGTCCTAGGAAGGTGGAAAAGCCTTCCTGGGAAGGTTGAAATGAAGGACGCCTTTAAGAAACTGTTGACTTCAAACCTAGAGGTCAGAGGAGGAATTAATGGCAGGCAAGCACAAATAGCTGAAAGGTGAGCTTTAACAGAAGAATATATTAACCCAGCATGCAGCAAGTCACACAAATAAGAGAGAAACACAAGAATCTCCACAGAAAGTGGGTCCTAGTTATGAGCAAGGCACCAAACAGAAAATCTCTTACATTTAGAAATATACAAATTCCTGGTAGTGGGTTTCCTGGCCTCCTGCAGAACCCTAAGCACATCCTTAGAATAAAGGTGCCTAAAAAGGATCAACACCCTATCACCCACAATGTCAGCTGAAGACTGGACAAGCGAGGATGGACGAGAGACCACTTGTATTGGGTGAGTAGGTTCACCCAGTGAGGTAACTTGTGGTGATTGTACTTGGATAGGTGCAGAAGAAGAGGGAACCAATGCTATCTGGGTCAAAAGGGAGTCACCAGCAAGATTTTGGGGAATCACACTATCTTGATTGTAAAGGAAGGGTAGGCAAAGAGAAACATCCCCTTCCAAGAAAAATATAGGGCATCCACCTTCCAAGCCAGAGGACTTGGAACTTTGAACAGATAAACATGCTCTTTTTTGCACCAAAGGCAGTACCACAGTGATGGACAATGTCCAGAAATGCAGCTCTGTGAAACATCCATTTATGCACCTGTTTTGGACCTGCTCAGAGAGTCTGACACTATATATTGTTCTGAAGGAAGGAATATAGCCTGAAGAGTTACCTGATACTAGACAGTTGGATTCCAAACCTGAAAAACAAGCCTGCAAAGAAGGTAGGACCATGTCCAACCTTGCTCGTTGGTGTACCACATCAATGTGGTATTGTCCTTAAAGATTTTAAGAGGCCCTGGAAGAAAAAGGTAGTGAAAAGTCTGAATGGAGAAAACAACAACTAATTTCCTTGATATAGAGGGGACCAGAGTCCCTGGACCCTGAGTGGGTTGAAAGAGGCTCTCCACAGCATGTCTGAGGCATTCGAGAAAAATTTCTGAGAGGGGACTGGAGGCTGAAAAGGAAGTCTCAGGTTAAGAGCCAGCTGATGAATCCACCAGTGAAGCTCAAGTTTGAGGCATGGAACAAGAGGGACCAGAAAATCTAGAGGATGACTGTGTTGCAGCCATACTGACTTTAGGAACCACTGCAGTTTTCCCATATGAAGCCTGGCTACAGGTAGCATAGGAATGGTGGAAGCCATGAACCCTAGTGCCCTTAAACTCCCTGGTTGTAACTGAAATCTGAGGAAGACGGGACTGAAAAAAAAACTCTGTAGAGAGAGCCTTGGGAGAAGTCAGGGAAGCCAGCATAGGGATGGTCTGGGGTCTGCAATTGAGGAAACCTGTGATCCTGAGAAGGAACCAGTACTGACTTCTGGAAATTTATTGTAAACCCCAGGCTTTGCAAGAGGCAAACAGTATAGTGGAAATGCTGAAGCAAGGACTTGGGGGAAGGCAACCTGAATATGTAGGTTGTTCAGATAAGGAAAGATCTGAATCTCTGTCATGCTGCAAAAAGTAACCACAGGAGCAAGACATTTGGTGAAAACCCTTGGGGCAGTAGAAAGGCCAAAGGGCAAAGTAGAGAAGTATAATGCAAGGAAAAAAACAGAGAAATGCAAAAAATTCCTTAAGCGGGGATGAACTGGGATATAAAGATAAGCATCCTTGAGACCCAGGGAGACCAGTAAAGCCTGTGGAAGGATAACATCTGAATGGAAGGGATCCTCAGAAAGGTGTTGAGCTAAGAGAGGTCTAGAATGGGTCTACAGGTGCCTTCCTTTCTGGTAACCAGAAACATTCTGGAATAAATCCCCTTCCCCTCCTGAGAGGGGGGCACAGCCTGAATGGTGCCTTGTGTGAAAAGGCTCTGAAGACGTTCTAGGAAAAAAGGAAGCTGTTCCTGAGGAGGTTGAGGGATGCCCAGATAAGGAGAAAGGGATTTATATACCAAGAAGTATCTCTGACAGATGATGTAGAGAACTAAAGAGTCTTCAGTGATCTTTAACCAGTTGGGAAGGGACAGGGAAAGATGAAGGATAAGGGAACCTGGCTCAGGAAAGGGAGAAGCAAACCATCAAATAGAACCTGGCTTGTCTTGAAAAGGAGTTTTCTGAGAAGTGGGAGTCTGAGTAGACTTACCAGGAAGAATGCACCAAGAGCCCTTCGTACCTTAGGGAAGAGGGTAAGGTTGCCTGTGAATAAAAGCAGAATTAGATGGATAATTCTTCTGGAGCTTAGGAATAGGAAAAACAAATATATGCTTCAAGTCCTGCAAGGTCTTACTTTTATCCTGCAGAGACTTCAAAGGCTAAGGAGCAACAGAACCAAATAGGTGCTTACTGTCAACAAGGGCATCCATCAGTTTAGCCTTAGTATCATCAGGCAAAGGGTGAAGACAAAACCAAGAGTAATGTCTCAAAACAGAACTAAAAGCAGCAGCTCTAGAAGGGGCATCAACTGCATCATAACTACCTTTAACAGATTGGCGAGCTACTTGAGAAATACAGCCTAGTAAAGAGAGGCTAAGGCCTTCCCTTCAGAATTAGGAAAATCTGAGATAACCTGGGAAGCCTGACAAAGAAGGACCAAAACATACCTGGTCATATGAGTCGGGTAATTAATAGTCCAAAAAGTCCAAGGTGGCAGCAGTATATAACTTCTTGCCCAGATGTTCTATAGCTCAACTGTCCTTATCAGAAGGAAATAGTTTAGTAGAAGACAAAAGTTGAGTGGGTTTGTCTGAAGAGACAGCCATTACAGAAGTCAGCTGAAGGACATTTGTAGAGTAACTTACACTCAAACACCTTGTAAAATTTGTCAGGTTTCTTAGCGGCTGGAGGATGAGAAGCTAGGGCACAGATACTGCTGAAAAAATATCTAAAAGGGCAGCCAAGACTGAAAGGAGAGCAATGGGCTTAGGGGACGCCATCTGGAACAGCTCATAATACCTGTTTTGAAGTTCGGGAACCACAGAGAAGTCCCATTTAAAAATATATATTATCCAAGAAATTTTATCCCCAAAGGAGAGTTCTTTAAAGGGAAAGTCTGGGCTAATAGAATCTCCACAAAACCATAATCTGAGGGAGAATGCTCAGAGAGGAATATGCCAAAGATTCTTCCCCAAAATCAAATTCCTCTGCAGAGGAATCCTGCTCTCCAGCCCTCCTGAGTGGGGTAGAGGACCAAAGGGGAGCAGGTACAGAAGCTCCTTGGAGAGACCAAGGTCATCAATGCATTAAACAATCCCTGGATAAAATCCTGCCATACACACTGGGGATCTTTATGTACAGGGGAAATGTACTTGTTTTTCTGTTTTTTCTTCTGGGTGGGGGGGGGGGGGCATCTGCTTTAAGCACCTGAGAATTTTCAGACACTTGCCTACACTCAACTAATGTGGTAGGAATCTCCTCCTGAATAAGTGTCTGCAGAGTCCCCCTCAGTCCCTCTGAAGAATTAGTCAAACTTCTCCTTCAACATCCGAGCAGATGTCTGCCAGCTCACAGTGGCTGCAGGTGCTGCAACAGAGGGATCCGGAGTAAAGGATGAGTGGTCTGAAGTACAACAAATGGCCATGGCAGTCACCCACCTGTGGCTGAGGGAAATTGCTAGCCTGCTGTGGTGGCACAGCCTCTTTGCTTAACTTTGGGGTTGGAAGAAGGCTCAACCACAAGACTGGTAGTTTGTTCTATGGTTTTTGTTGTGGTGGATTTTCCCCTGTTGTTCTGGTTCTTGTTTTAGTTGACCTCTTTATCAGTTACTTGAAAGTTAAGCTGTCAAAGTTAAAAGGGAAGATGGTTAGAATCTTGCCTAATAAATATTTGGATATTGCTTGCAGTGGATGCATGCATGCATATTGTAGTACTTTACGCTATGGTACAGCAGCGCAGGGAAGTATAGAACTGGAGCCAGGGAACAGATTACCAGGCCGTGTTCTGGGACGGTAGAGCAATTTACTATGGAAAGGAAACTATCGGTTTCAGTAACTTCAAATACTTTAACCATGTGATGCAGTTGGATAAAGACCATGGCAGGGTTCAAACCACATAAAACATCTTTATTGTAAGACACACCACACAAGTTAAGCGCTTTCATTTCTCCAGAATAAGAAACTTCTTCAGAGCAATTAACCATAATCCAATCTAAGCATTTTATAATACCCCACCAGTCATACAACCATAAAAATAATTAGTAAACAAAATACAAATTTAAAAAATTAAATTATGTACTACAATGCTCAACATATAGTCAAAAACACTAGATAGTATTAAAAACTTTATATCTCCAAATTTTTTAATTTTAGTAAACCGAATCATTGATTCATGGCCAATTAGTAGCATTTAAAATTAATTGCCACTTTAATTCACATTTATCTAAATGGTCAGTAGTAATAAATCCTCTCATATTTTTTATTTGTTCAATCACCATAAATTTAAACCCATGTTTGGGGTACTCTACTTTAAGCCTATAAAGTACATTGGTGTTTCTACAGGTTTCAATATCCATCAAATGCTCATACACACTTTCCTTGAACTTCCTTACAGTTTTTCCCACTTAGAATGCTTGGCATGAACTACATGACAAATCCACAACCTGGTGTGAGTCACAGGAAAAATTTCCCTGAATACTATACCCAACGCCCTTAATAAACAGTTGTCAAAATATAAGGACACTGCGTACATCTACCACATTTCATCATACCTACTTCCCCCTTCACTACTACCTTAGTACTTTCTAATAATTGTTTTATTGATTTATCTTTTTTATACATCATTCTAGGGGTATTCCCCAATATATTAATCATACAACTATCGAGGGGAAAATATACCCCACTTTCTTTTTAAAATATTACTGATAGTATAGCTATCAAGAGAGAAGGCAGAAATAAAAGTTTTACAGCTGTCCAAAACATCTGCATTACGCATTTCACTCTAACTGAACTTCTGACCTTCCGATTACTGGACTATCAGGACTGGCCTTCTCATAGCCAAGAAGAGGGGTGTAAAACCCTTGCATTTTTTACATACCACTTCTTAATTGATCTCAACCAAAAACTCTCTCGGATATCCCTCTTTTCAAACATACCCAATAATATATCACATTCCCTACAAAACTCTTCAAAAACTGTAACCATCTTAGCTAACCTAACCAATTGCTCTTTGACAACTGCCTTTTTCTGAAACCTAGGGTGCTAACTAGAATAATGTAGGTATGTGTTAGAAAAGGTCAGTTTCCTATAAATATTAGCCATAAAGGAACAGGAAACATGCCTTTTAGTTAAATGGATGTCTAAAAAATTGATGCTATTAGTATCACAATTATAAGACAACTTCAAAAAGTCAGTAGTGCTATTGATAAACTACGTAAACTCCACTAATCTTTCTTCAGATTCCTTCCATAAAATAAATACATCAGTCAGGTAATGGGTGTAAAAAGCCAAGGGATCCTTAAATTCACTATTAAAAACCAACTTGGATTCCCAACCAGCCATTACTAAATTAGCAAAATTGGGGGTGCAAGCCACCCCCATTGCAATACCTGTTACCTGCTTAAAAACTGACCTTCAAAAATAATAAAATTATTAGTCAACACTATTTCCATGAGAATAGTAGCTAGCTTCACTTGGTCTATTTTTAAAACTCTTATGTTAAACAAACCCTCCTGAATCCACTCTAGTCCTGTCATATGGGGAATGACTGACTAAAGATTAACATCATCAGTTGTGACCATTAAATAACTCTCATTAAAAACAGTATAATTTATTTTTTATAAAAACTGTCAGGAATCTTTACAAAGTTGAACTTTTAACAGAGCCTTTTAATAACACATACCAAACTTTTGCAATGAAATAAGTTTTTCATTGAGTGGCATCCACTATGGGGCACAGCGGCTGGTTGATTAAATCATTATGGACTTTCAGTACACCAAAAATACTAGGGACTACAGGTCTACTTCTTCTTCTTTCAGCTTTTTCCCAGTTAGGGGTCGCCACAGCGGATCACCTGTCTGCACATGACTGGCAGTGGAGTTTTACAGTGTCGACTTGCCAGCCCGGCACCTAACCTTCAACTGAAGGCACACACATGCACACACTCATGCCTAAGGCCAATTTTAGGGTATCCAATCCACCTACAGCATGTCTTTGGGATGTGGGAGGAAACCGGAGCACCCGGAGGAAACCCACGCGACCACAGGGAGGACATGCAGACTCTGCACAGAAGGCACCCCAGCCAAGGATCAAACCGGAGAACCTCTTGCTGTGAGGTGACAACGCTAACCGCTGCACCACCGTGGCCGCCCAGGTCTACAATTGTCCATAAAATCATATTCATACTGCTTAATCAACTCTTCCATTAATAAATCAAATAATCAACCATCTATTATAGCATAAGCTATAGCAATTTCATTGTGTGATGTCTCATAATAAACATCTAGTAATAAATCATTCATACAATTAAGTCTATACCGTCCATTATGACTAAACCCCCTCCCTTATCGGGCTTCATAACTCTGAAGTTAATATCACCACACATCTCTGTTAATAAACAATGTTCTACATAAGTCATATTATTCAACTTACTTATAGGAGCTTTATCACAAATTTCCCTAATCTGTATTTCACACATTTGTTTATACATATATACTGCGCGATTAAGGGGGGGGGGGGGTAAATACAATAGGTCTATGCAACTGACTCTCATTTCTAGTATTCCCTACTTTACTAGAAAACCAAAGTGCCAAATTAAGTTTCCTAGAAAATAGTTCCATAAGCACATTAGGTATAGAAGCCCTTCTTACACGGATGAAATTAAGTCTCTTGGACAGAGCATTAGCATGGTGTACTGTTAGTTTTTTACTAGAATAGTTGTACACAGTGAAATCAGAGATAGTGTTTTTTTACCAGTTCAGGTCCATTGTTAGAAACAATATTAGTGTTGATATCCCTAACCAATCCGGCCTGTGCTTCAGAGGAAGCATTCAAACTCTAATCGTACAGCAATTAACCACAGTCCTGGCTGAGTAAATTTTCTGATTCCTGGTTTATTTATTTATTTATTGGAAGCACTTCTTCGGATTTGCCCCGTGTGATGTATTGTTTGTTGTTGTAATAGGACACACCACCCTGCATCACCCAGTTGTTGATTCCTTCTGATCTCCAAACAGTCTCCTGTTCGGAAGGAATTGCACCATTTGGGGAAACTATTTGAAACGTCGGTCTCACTCCCTTCCTGCTCTCAACTAATTGGGTCGGCAATCGCCCATCTCCAAGGTGTTCTTAAAGGGGCCAGGTGGATTAGGGTATGCTGTACCAACCCTATATTCATCCAGAACCCTCTGAAATGTTTCAACTTTCTGAGCTAAAATGCTGTTACATATATTACCCACTTTAACTAACTACCATAATTTGTTCAATAATGTTCAAACAGTGTATCCTTTAATACGCTATTTAAACGGTCTAGTTCTCTAGACAGTTCCTCCATCTTGAGATCATTCTTCTTTACCATTGCTCTCAAACTCACAACCTGCTTTGTCAAATATCTGGATCAGTTCATGATGGAAATCAGAGCCTTTTACAACTCCTTTTGGAAACGTCCAAAAACGGAGCCCTTTGGAGACCTGGTTTGCTGAAATGTTCTTCAGCAAATAACTGTTTTTGAGCTGCAGTTCTTTAACAGCAGTGAGCCTTTTTTTCAAAATTAACCAGCTGTTCACGTATACTCAGACCCACACTAGCTTCAGTTCGCCTTGTCGAATTAAGATTGAATTCAGCGTTATTGACCTTCCACACTTCATACTCAAAAACAATGATTATCACGGGCAGTGGAAAGTACACTCATCTAAGAACCTTGAGTAAGAGGGAGACCCAAGCTGTCACCTGAAGCCATGAGTAAATCACAACAGTTGCTAAGGCTATTTTGTAAACCAGAATTTCAGTAACTTGTATATTTTTGTCAGTACAGTAGGGCAGTCTGAATGAGAAAACACAAAGAACAGTGTTAAACGAGACAGAGTAGGCATTTCTAAACTGTAGAATATTTACCACATAAAATTTACTAATGAAAAAAAAAAAACAAAACAAAACAAAATGAGCAATACAATATGCATTTTTTTTCTTTTACCAGGAGCCAGAGGAGGTTGAGCTGCCAGAGATAAGTTTTCTCATCCCGATCCTGGGTTTGGGATTCCGCATCCTGGGAGTGCAGATGCTAGGTGGACTGGACTCTGCTTCTTGCTTCTTTAAGTTCTTGGGCTTGAATGTCAGCTTAACTTATCTTAAAACTAAGTGC
The DNA here is from genome assembly GCF_019279795.1 of Protopterus annectens. Lineage (NCBI taxonomy): Eukaryota > Metazoa > Chordata > Ceratodontiformes > Protopteridae > Protopterus > Protopterus annectens. The sequence continues at coordinate 1,602,141,799 of NC_056731.1, forward strand.
AACTGTGTAAAAATTCCTTGCTTTCTGGGCACTGCTGCCCTGCCTAAATCCACAACATGAACATGCATAGTAAAAAGGTAAACAGACCCAGTGTAAGCCCTCAGCTGAGTTTCTGACAGGTTGACAGTCTGCCTCATGAAGCTGACTACATCGTATGCAGCAACAAATTCTACTTAAAAAAAAAAATCTGGAATTAAAGGGGTCACTCGGAAATGCGTGGCACCCCATTATTTTGCCCTCAAAACCAGTAAATACTAAGGAATTTGGTACAGTTGAGAGGTCTGGTCCTATCCTAGCCTTAACATTTAATCTTCTTGACCAACTAAGAGCCTGCTACTTTAACTTTCTTTTTTTTTTTTGCTTTCTTGATTTGGGTCATTTCTCTACCCCAGTTAACAGGTTAAAATAAATAAAATTAAAAAAAAAAAATCAATCACCTAACTTTCCTTTTCCCATCATTTCAAGTTTTAATCTCAGAACACAAGTAAAGTGAATTGCTGGGGGGAGTGGGGTACAGTTAAGCATGCATCTGCCTACATATGTTAAGATTTGTGTATCATACATCTCTTAAATGGATTTGCTACTACAGATTCTTTTGTTTTGTGTAATCATTGCTGTTTGCAAGCAGACCTGGCACATTTCACTGCATATTTTATAAAGTGTGATTACTTTTTAATTCTGTGTGACCAGCAGTAAGAAGAGTACAGGAGGTTTACAGGATAAGGAGACAGCAAATTATCTTCTAACGGAACTCTCTTACTACCCTACCTGGATCAACATGCATCTACCTGGTGACTTTTTAATCGAGGATGCCATAATAAAGTTGCTTTCCAACCATCAGAAGTTCTTCACTGGACATTTACTTACACATTTTTGAAATATTAGCCAACATTTACTTACACATTTTTGAAATATTAGCCAACATAATTTCCTTTCATCTCCTGTTAAGAAGCACTATATTGCTATAATTCATTTCTTGACATATCTTTACTTCAAAATGAATCTCAATTCCTCCAACAAACATCAGCTATGTATTCATACCAATTATTAAAATTTAAATACACACAAACATTTAACAAAGTTCAATGTAAAACATGCTTGAGTTTCTGACACACTATCAAAAGTGCCAAAAGAGCCATTTGCATAACATACAGATGGTTTAACTAAATTATTCTGTCATTTTGCCGCTGACAGAGTTCCTATCATTTAATCACAATAACCGAATTGAGTTTTGGGTATAATCACCTCAAACGGAGTAAAATGTATATTTTATGTAAATATATATACATTGCGGAATATACAACAGCTGACACCCTTTGGTTTTCTCGGAAACAGCTTTATGAAAATAAAAGTCTGAGAGAGAGAGAGAGACTTAAAAGTCTTATAATCCATGCACAACAAAGTGTCTCAAGATTCTATCCCACTTACTTGGGGTTTTCTGTGGTACAAACAGCATTTGTGGTTCTGTTTTAAAAGATTATTATACTATTTTGGTGCTGCATTTTATTTGAGCAGCATATGCTTTTTAAACAGGAGCAGAAAACAGTCTTTACTCATAAGTCAGACAAAGATTACCAGGACTGTCTGCTAGTGAGCACATTTATTTAAACCATTTCACAAGGAAACTGCCACATGATGTTACAACACAAGTTAATAGACACAAATATATTTATTAGCTTTTAAGCATAAGGATACACACCCAAATTAAAAAAAAATGACATTTATATTGGAAACAAACTTGAAAACAGTTTGCAAATAGTTTGCTTGCAAACTTCTCAGTCACGTCTAGAGCACTGATGATCATGTTGTGTTTTTACCCTTCATGTCTGTAGCACTTGTGTGGACCACACAAATAGCTACTGCTTCAATATAACTTGGTGTACTGAATCTATGGCATTCAGTACTGCAATTAGGCACTTTAAATATAATAAGATGATTTGAAATTAACAAGGTAAAGCGATCCTATACTTGTTCAGTTTAAAGTATTTTTTTCACATATATATTAACTGATTCTGAGCTCTAAGCAATTGCTTTCCAGCCCACCAGCAGTCAGGAATTTTGCACTTCACTAGCTGATTGCTGACATATGTAAATTAGGTATAAACAGGGGCGGCCCATGCTATTGGACTGCCGGACTGCAGCCCCCTCAAGAAATAAATAGAAAAAAAATGTTTAAAAATCGCGGACTTCGCGTATGCGCACTAGTCCGGATTGCTGCTGAGACAGTCTGGAGCATGCACAGATTGTCTCAGCAGCAGTCCTGACTGGCAAACATGGAGACCAGAGCTCCCAGAAGTCTATGCAGTTTTAAACTGCATAGACTGTCCTGGGAACTCGTGTCGGGGTCGGACTGCAACATCAGCAGTCAGGAATTTAGGATCTCATGACGGGCAGGGTCTGAATTGGAGTTTGCCGCAGTCTCATCGGGGGAAGATCTCGTGATGGGCAGGGTCAGATGTGCGAGGGTTTTGGATAGGGATCGGATGTGCGGTGGTGGTTTACAGGCAGGATTTATTTTATTTTGCATTTGCAGTGGGGAGACTACAGGTGTGTGTGTGTGTGTGTGTGTGTGAGAGAAAATGCCCCAGGTGCAATATACTGGTGGTTAGACTCATGGTGGTGTGGTAGGGAATACCTCAGGCTTGAACCCTGTACCTTGTATGCAGGTGTTAAAGACCTGAATTCCCTACCCACCAACATTTCTAAAAAAAATTGCAGATTTTTGCCTCATATTTGATCTGATCTATTCCTCATATCTGTGGTTTGTAAATATTGCAATGCTTGATATTTCATGGTGCAGTGGTAGCATTGTTGCCTCACAGCTGCAGGTTCTTGGGTTTGATTCTTGGCTGGGGTGCCTTCTTTGTGGGGGGGGGGGTCTGTATCTTCTCCCTGTGTTTGTGTGGGTTTGCTTTTGTGTCCTCCCATGTTATAAAGACATGTCTGTATTATTTCTTCCTGGGCCTCTGCTGAAATTTTTTTTTTGTTCCAAGTCAGACTGCCCTGATTAACAAATGTTAAATAAAATTGACAGGCATTTGAATTTCAGAATTCAGGTTTCTGAATGTTTAATTCCTTGCATATTTGATGGTGCAGTGGTAGTACTGTTGCCTCACAGCTATAGGTTTTCTGGTTTGATTCTTGGCTGGGCTGCTTTCTGTGTGGAGTCTGCATCTCCTCCCTGTGTTTGTGTGGATTTGCTCTGCTGCCCTGTCATTTTACAAAGACGTGTATGCAGCATTTCTCCCTGGGTCTCTGCTGAAAATTGTTTTTGTTTTGTCAGCAGTAAAATTGACAGGCATTTGAATTTCAGACTTCATGTTCTTCAGAAAATACATAGTAACACAACCGTAACACAACCTTTTATTCTAGCAATTTTCTAAGTTTATAAGATGAATATTTGAAATTTGTCCCTATTTTTGGGACTGTATTCCCCCATTATTGGCTTTGTCCAGGTTTTTTGTGCTAAGGTTGACAGCTATGGCAAGAACTGAATTCACTGAATGTTTGAGGGCTGTATTCCCTCATTACTGGGTTTGTCCAGGTGTTTTGTACTAAGAGGATTACAGCTATGGTGAGAACTGAATTCACTAAATGATGGTCATTTAAGTTTCAGTCTTCCTCTCTTTTACAAAGCAGCTGATTTGGCGTAGTGGTATGTTTTGCACAGGGACCTTGGCAGTAAAATGTATGGTGGTAACACAGCATTTTATTCTAGCAACTTTCCAAGATTATACAAGCAATGTTTAATGTGTCCCTGGTTTTTGACCCCCCCCAATACATTTTGGCTTTTTCCAGTTTTCTTTTGCTGCGAAGTTGAGATGCAGTTGAGTATTGAGTAGATTTTACAAGGAGCTGAGAGCTGCAAGGGAACAGAAGTTTAGTGTTGCTTAAGTGAAGTTGGTTTGCCTTGTTAATAGCACAACAGGTTGTGTACTTGCTTTTGATGCAGAAGGCTGTGGGTTCTACTCCCATAAGGGGTGGATGCTGCCATACTGAGAATGTTCTCCTTAGTGAAGATACTAACTATGAGTCTGTTATCAGTTTGCCATCCATTTCCTCTTGCAATATTACTAGCTTATTTTTTTAATGTAATATAGGCAATTTATTCCTGAGGGGCAACATACACTTTATTTTTCGATGAAACCATGAAATATAAAGGCGTTTGCTAGCAGCAACCTCTTCATTAGTTACAGATTTCTTTAATGTGGAATTATTTAGATGACTTTTACTTCTTCAGAGATTGTGCATATTTACTGATAATGGACTGTAGAATTGTGCATATTTACTGATAATGGTGGACTGTAGAATTGTGCATATTTACTAATAATGGTGGAATGTGCAAGTCTGAGTAGACTTATGATAAATGTTCTGAACTGGGCAGTTTTGCCACACCCCTTCCCCTTGACCCCACCCATTCAGCTGTCTCCTGCAGCCCCCCTTTGATTTGAAGTCACCAGCCGCCACTGGGTATAAAATAACACTACATTATAAAAGTTATCACCACCACCAAACAATGTTGCAAAACTAAAACTGTAAATATATCAGACCTAAAATGTCTAATACACTGGGAAGAGGAGTCGAAGGGAGGAAGAGTGTAGTATAGCAATGATACTATTCATTTTCCATTGTACTATGTCTAAAGTAACTTTTGTTTTTCATAAAAAAAAAAAAAATTGTTGTAAATCTTGTAGTATTGCAAGATGCATAGAATGAAAACCAAGTGTAACTTTAACAGGCATAAAACTGCATTCCGTGGAAAGGCTACAAAATAGTTGAAAACAGGAATTAAATATGCCCCACAAACATGCAAATTTGTAGTAGCCAATTGCGTTCCTTTATTTGGACACTAGTTTATTAGACACAATCCCCCAAGACTTTGAGAACAGAAAAAGCATCATCATTGTTTCAATTCAAACAGAAAGGTCTGCCTTGAACCACTAAGTAGAGAGAAAGACTATCAGGGAGACTATGCCACCCCTCTGAACTGCGCCAATGGACTGCATATTCCTGAGCACTGCTCAGATTTGATAGCATTTTTTCATGGATATTATGCAACTACAGACCAGACATTTAAGCTAAAAGGTAAGTTGAAATCTAGCATACATATATATATCCCTTTAGCTACTGGTAATGGCTGATCAGACAAGGTCACAATTTTTCGTTATGACATCTGTTTGTTTAAACATAATATAATAAAATAAAAAAAAAAAGCTCCAAACTAGCACTGGAATGTACACCAACAAAATAACCAGTTAGAACCACTTTAAAGTCCGCCTTAAAGCATATTTATTTTTTTTCTTTTTGTATGCAGATTGTATATTTCAATTTACAAGTACTTGAAATAAATTTAAGCAGTGGAAAGTGTTTTACAGCTTTAAATAGCTACATCTGGAGTGTTGGTGATTATTAATTAGTTTTAAGGATAGAGCCATTGGAATGGTGCGGACCAATAACCACTGGCTTTTACCTTTCAAAGAGTTACTGCTCAAGATATCACCATCATGCAAACGTGTAACAGTTGGCTTACTTTAACATTAAACAGAAACATTCTAGTGTGGGCTATCTAGCGGGAGTGAGTGTTGATACTATAGACAGTAATCAAGCCCTTCTAGAAAAGTGTGTGTGTGTGTGTGTGTGTGTGTGTGTGTGTGTGTGTGTGTGTGTGTACATGCATGCAAGTGAGCACAAAATAATACTGGTCCAGTTTCAATTACTGGTGGAAAGATTGCACTGGAAAACACTGGACCCAGTCTGAGATGGGTGAAATTCTGGGTAGCCAGTCACTGTAACTCTGATCAGCAGTTATATAGTGCAAGGCTTATTTGAGATTTGTAGGTGTTTCACTATTACCCAGGGCAACAGCAAACACTACCATATACTCTTAGGGCCAACTGCCCCTATAGATTAATTCTACATCACTAGCCATAAGTAAAGTCCATGCTGTCACATTCAGTTTTTAGCAACAGTGTGGATCATGAGAATTTAGATCCAGTCCATTACACATTAATCTTTTGGTGAACAGATTAGACTGCTGTACTATGCACATAAGGATAATTGCTAGAGGAAATCTATACTATTTAAATGCAGTATTAAGAAAATACTCCTTACACAGGTTATTGACCTTCAGTGGTCTTGCAGCCTCATAAATAATAGAAGTACATACATTTTGGGATGCCACAGTGGTAACTGCTGACCTGCATCAGTGGGCTCTAACTTCTGCTACCCAGGTCTTGCAAGGAACTACCAAGTTACTGGGAGACCCTGTTTTCCTTTCATAAATAAAATTATATTTGTATATATAAAGGATTAAGTCCTTTGTACATAACACAGTAATTCAATGGACAATCTATACAGTACAACCCACCCCCCTCTTCTTTGTAGCCTTGTTAAAGGGAAAAAAACAGGAAGCTGGAGACTGGTTCAAAAGCACAAAACAACCACTGTTGACAAGGAAGGATGTTTTTAAAGTCATCCTGCCTCTGAGAAAGGCTGTGCACAACTTTACACATTAAGATCTAATGCTCAGACATTTTTCTAGCTGACATTACTGCAACCAGGAAAAGGAGATTTTCCAGTAATGTACTTAACAGCATTTGGAATAATATATACAAAATTCTACTTGCTGAAGTTACTACAATCAGAAAAATGAGACCTCTTAAACATGTACTTCAGGAAATTTGAAATGATGGAATCAAACTGATTTAAAGGAGGCAAGGTTAACTTCCTGTTTACAAAATTCAGTTCCCATGTTGGGGTAAACTGGGTGCCTAGGGACTCTTTTTAACAATTTTTATTAAGGTTTATAACAAAACAAAATGTTTACAAAGATTCATAAAGAAATTGCATTTCAAACAGAAAACAAACACTACAACAAAACAAAAAGTATTTACAACATTGTCTGAAAGAAAAAAACAACAGAATTGATAAAAATCATAATAGATTTTAAACCGTACATAAATCTTTATCGAGGATAGATTTCAAATTGGACCACAAATTGTATGAAAAAGGTGTTCTATTAGTTCTTGACTTAATAGTCATCAATCTAGACTACAGGTTTCAATAAGAATATTTTTGAATTCTGCAAAAGGAGTATGTTCGGATTTCCGATTTCTGGTCATTACTTTTCTAGCAGCTGTTAAAACAGTCCATAAAATAGGATATTTAATTTTCTTAACACAGTTAGGAATTGAGTGTTAAACAGAATCAGAGATTTGGTCAATGTAAACTTATCATTAAAAAGTGTTTGTAAAAGATGATTGATTTTTCCCCAATACTGCCTCAGAGTTATACAAATCATAAAACATGTGTGACCAGTCAGGTTTAGAATTTGATTTACATCTCCAACACAACACCCTATTTTTAGTAATCAGATCTAATCTATGAGGTGTGAGAAAAGCTCTGTTCATAAATTTCCAAGCATATATTCTCCATCTAAGGGATGATGTAGTAAACTTAGGTGATTCCAGAATAGTTTTTTTTTTTATCTAAATCAGAGGGAGACTTTTTAATAATTGAAATAAAATAGTTCCAGAAATTATCTGGAACATTTTTTTATTCTTTATTAATTATTCTATATATAGAAGAGAGTTTACATTCAGAAGCTGTATTTTGTTGCATAGAAAATAACAAAACATTTATTAAATTAGGCATTAATGATCTTGAATATTGAGGGATTAAGTTAATTTTATCTATCATAAATTGTCTAAGAGACTGAAGTTGCAACCAGATTTATTTAAATCAAAATTATTAGATATTCCAATGTACTTCATTTTTTACCTTGTAAGAATTGAAACCAAAAATTAAGATTATTTCCTTTCAATAAAAAGATATTAGTCATAATGGAAGAGGCAATACGATCCTTTGTATATGCAATTGGAAACAAAATAAATATCCAATTTTTATAAATCATATTTTTATATATGTAATTTCTGAAGTCCTTAAATAAAAGTTTCATATAATATGTTATTAGGAAATCTATTTAAAAGAAAGTAATCTTTGGATATCCAAATAAATGGATTATTTATTATTGAAAGTTTAATGAACTTGGTTCCGATCATTTGTATTAAAACAGAGAATTTTCTGGAATTTCTTCCATTTGGCTGAAAAATGTCCATTAATAGTAAGAAGGTCCTAATCATAGAAGAAATAATGTAGAGTTCTATATCTGGAAAACCTATACCACCTAGAGACCAATCTCTCATGTGATGTGTAAGGGATATCGTAGGTTTGTTTGGTTGCCATAAACATTTCATAATCAACCTATTAAATTCTCTAACGAATGTTCTTGGAGGCATTAATGAAACCGATTGAATAACCAAGCATCTTAGGTAGAATAATCATTTTAATAATTGAAAGTTTTTCATCCACTGAAAACAAAAAATATTTCCAATTAAATATTAGATTAATAGAAGAAATGCAGTTAGCATAATTTAATTTTATTATATCCTCTAAACTGTCAGTTAATATAATACCCAAGTATTTTAAGCCTTCTGATTTGACTAAATATTTGATATATTTCTGATTCCAAAGATTAGTGTCTGAAGTTAGAGAGAATTTTTGTTTTATCACCATTAAAAAATAATCCCAATTTTTTTTGAAAGAATTCCATAAAATCAAAAAAGTGGCTTGTAAAGATGAGTTTGTTCCATCAACCGTAAGAAGTATGTCATTTGCAAAGAGTTGTACTTTTGGAAGTTATTGCTGTATTCAATTCCTTTCCTTTAATGTTTGGGTTCATTCTTATATAATTAGCTAAGGGTTCCATTAAAAGAGTAAAAAACAAGGGAGAAAGGTGACAGCTTTGTTTAATTCCTTTATAGATCGGAATATTTGGTGATAGGTATGGACCAATCTTGATATATGCATAACTACTTTTATATAAGTGAGAAATTAAATTAATTAAATTTTCAGAAAAGTTGTAGGCCTCTAAGGTAAGAAATAAATAATGCCAATTGACAGAGTCAAAGGCACAATGTCTAAACTTAAGGTTAAATTTTTATTAGATTTGGTTGCATAATCAATAATGGTCAATACACCCTTTTAATACTATCAAATGTATTCCTGTTTACAACAAAACTCATCTGATCATCTACTAGACCAGGAAGAAATTTAAGCCTATTGGTATAAATGGACATAAACATTTTAAAATCAACGTTTAAAAGAGAAATTGGCCTAGAAGAAGAACATTTAGAAGGATCATTATCTGTTCATAAAAAACTAACTTGCTGTAGTATAAGAAGTGATTCACTGGGAAATCATTTATAAATTTCTGGAATGATTCCATCATTACCGAGGGGGGGGGGGGCTTTTTTTGTTTTAACTTATCAATTTGATTTTTAATCTCTATGCATGAGATTGGTTTATCTAATGCCTTAATTTGTTGTTCTTTTAATTTATTCTTAGTATGTTTCTTAATAAAGGCACTTATTTTGTTTTGCGTCCATAATATTTGGATTCTGATTAATTTCAATAAAATAATTTCTAAATTCCTTTAAAATATCTTGTATATCCCTTACAGTCTTCTTTTTACTAGAATAAATCTCTCTAGTATGATACAATTTGTTTAATTTCTCAGTTTTAATTGCTAGTTTCTTAGAGACTTAGGGTTAGTAGAAAAGTGTATACGTCTAAATTTCTCTAAACTAATCTTAGTCTTATGATTTAATATTTCTAACTATTTGTTTAGTGTATTAATATCTTCTGTATTGTTAGATTTACTTGTCTGTTTTTGTAATTAACTTTGTCGATCTTTTCTTGAAGAATTTTTAGTTCCTTATCCCAAAACTTTCTCTTATTTATGTACCAATTAATTATTCTTCCACATAAGTGTGTTTTCAGGGCATCCCATATATAAATAACAGATGTATCTTTGGAATTATTAAGTTTAATAAAATTATTACCTTCAGAAATTACAATATCTCTAAAATCAGATAAATTAGCGAGATATGCAGGTATTCTTTTAATTTGAGGAGAACCAGAATGTAAAAGGAGTTCAAAAGTTATTGGATTATGATCAGAAAGTAGGCATGAATGAACTTTAATTAAATTTTTAATTAATTAGTTTGAAATAGAATGTGTGCCATGTCTTGATGTGAAATGTGTTTAAAAAAAGTGAACCTGCATCTGCAAAATCATTTATACCTTTAATATTAAATGATTCAGCAAATTCAGTCAAGTTTTTAGCTGGAGATGATATTCTCTTCCTGAAAGCACTAGAATCATTTTCTTTTCTATACAATTAAAGTCCCCTGCAAGTACGATATTCCCTTTGGAGAATTGAATTACTTGCACTGTTTAACTGTACGAGTACTTATCCCAGGAATCCAGTAAACATTAATGATTGTATATATTTTTTTGTTAAGTTCTAGAATAACCACACAAAGTACAGTTTTGTACCTACCATAAATGTAGATGTTCGAGTGTTCACCCTGCTGCAGTCATCACACTTGGGTTATCCTGTCATCAGGCGGTCCCCGCAGTTGGCTGGAATTCCAAAGTCTTGATCCGGCGTCGGTTGCTGTCGCCTCTTCCCTGACGTCAGAGCGCCAGGGGTATATATAATGCAACTGACGCCATTTTCTTCAGTTTTTCTTGCCCCAGATGTCAGGTGCCCCCAAAAAAGGTGGTCAGAATTAGTACCAAATGGAGTGAACACTGCACAAACACAAAAATCCCTTCAGCTATAAGCAAATACATCAGTAAGGCATAGAAGAGATTTTGCCAGTATATCAGAGGGGATGGAGGGAGGGTAACCTGGACTGCAGCAGGGTGAACACACTAACGTCTACATTTATGGTAGGTACAAAACTGTACTATGTTCATCGTGTTACCCTGCTGCAGTCATCACACTTGGGTTGAATCCCAAAGCTAAGGTAGGGGGGAGGTATCATAGAGGGTTAGTGGAGGCAATAAGGCCCTGCAGAACTGCAGTGGCGAAGCTCGCCCTGGACTTAGAGTAAAGAGGTAAGTGACTGTGTTTGGTAAAGGTGTGTACTGAACTCCAAGTTGCAGCTTCTAAAATTTCCTTGGTTGGAACCCCCCTGAGAAAGGCTGTAGAGGTAGCTGTTGCACTGGTACAGTGGGATTTAATGGTAGCAGGAACTGGTTTCCCATGATGGGTATAGCAGAAATGTATGCAATGACCTATCCATTTAGAAATGGTTTGCTTAGATATAAGCCTTCCCTTGAGAAGCTGTAGCATAGGATACAAAGAGCTGGTCAGTTTTTCTGAAAGCCTTAGTTTTGTCCAAGTAGTAACTAAGCTGCCTGTGAATGTCCAAGGAATGCAGGAGTCTCTCACCTTTGTTCTGTGGATTGGGGAAGAAGGTGGGTAAGTGGATGGTTTGATTTAAAGCTACACTGGAAACCACCTTAGGCATAAAGGAAGGATTAGTTTGTAGAGAAACTCTGTCTTGATGAAAAATGAGGAAAGGTTCCACTGCCATTAGTGCCTGTAGCTCTGAGACTCTCGTAGCTGAAGTTATTGCTAGGAGCAGGGCAGTCTTCCATGATAGGAACTAAAGATCTGCAGAGAAAGCTGGTTCAAAGGGAGGTAGCGTTAATTTTTCCAGAACAATGTTGAGGTCCCATGCTGGTGAAGGAGCTCTCCTGGGTGGTCTAATGTTTTTTGCCCCTCTGAGGAATTGCCTTAGAAGAGGATGTGAAAATAAAGGTGGATCCGTATTGTAGTGAGCTGAAATAGCTGAAGCATGGATTTTAATTTAGGAAAAGGAAAGTCCTTTGTGCAACATCTCAGCTAAATACTGTAGAATGTGAGGCTGAATTGTGTCTTGGCCTTTAGCTTGGTTCCAGGCACAAAACCTTTTCTATTTGTCCGAATAAGCCTTCCTGGTGCTTGGCCTCCTGGCTTCCACAATAACATCCAGAACTGCTTGTGAAAGAAGAGCTGGTTGGATGTTTAGTTGATTTGCCATGCAGCCAGATTTATAGTTTTGAGCTGGCTGTGAAGAATCTGTTTGTTCTGTTGTGTGAGCAAATGGGGTATTTGAGGCAGTATCCATGGTGGGCTGTGGGCCATATTTTTCAATAGCGGGTACCAGTGCTGGTGTGGCCAGTCTGGGCTATGAGAATCAGTTGTGGTCTCTCCTTTTTGACCTTCATAAGAACCTTTGTGAGAAGAGACAATGGAGGGAAGGCATATGCTGTCAGGTTTTTCCAACTGAAAGAGAGAAAGTCCACTTTCCAAGCTTGATGGTGGACTGTCCTTGTACAAAATTTTGTCAGTTGGTAGTTTTGAGGACTGGCAAACAGGTCTATGTTTGGAAGGCCCCATTTTTGACTTATCATTGCAAATATTTGTGGATCTAGTTTCCACTCGTGGGGATCTTTGATGTTTCTGCTGAGGTCGTCTGCCAATGTGTTCTTCTGTCCTGGCAGGAATTGAGCTTGTAACTGGACTTGGTAGGCCAGAGCTGTGTTCCATAAGATCATTGCTTGCCTGCATAGACGGTAGGAATGTGTACCCCCTTGTTTATGTACCAACACTACCGTGGTGTTGTCTGTCTTTATTGCAAGTTGCCCTGGATGTAATAGATCCTTAAAGGCTGTCAGAGCTTTCTGTACAGCTAGCATCTCTTTTTGATTTATGTGCAGATTTCTTTGATCTGCAGTCCATAGGCCTTGAATGCATTGTCCTGCCATGTGTGCCCCCCAGGTGTAGTCTGAAGCATCTGTTGTGATAGTCTGCCTGGTGAAAGGCTGACCCTTGTTGAGGTGACATGCCTGTGACCACCATAGAAATTCCTGTTGTAGGCAGGGAATGAGAGATATCATTGTGTCCAAGCTGTGGCTGTGTTGAGACCATACGCCTTTTAGGTACCACTGTAATTTCCTCATATGCAGCTTTGCAAATGGTATTATTAGTATGCAAGATGCCATGAAGCCCAAAGCCTGCAGCATTTTTCTTGCAGTTAATTGGGTCTTTGTTGCCATTGTCTTGAAATATTGAGTCAGTTGTAGTTGCTTGTCTGGCGTAAGATAAGCCTTCTGGGCCATTGTATTCAAGCTGGCACCCAGGAATGTCATTTTTTGTGAGGGTACTAGTTTTGATTTCTTTTTGTTTACTGTGTACCCCAGGGAGTTTAGTAGGATGCTTTACAAAGGCCAGATGATGTAAGAGAATGTCTTTGCTTTCTGCTTGGATGAGGCAGTCATCCAAGTAAGGATAAATTTGAATTCCTCTTTGTCTGCAGTATGCAATTACTGGTGCCAGACATTTTGTGAAAACTCTGGGTGCAGTACATAAGCCAAAGGGTAGTGCAGAGAATTGGTAATGGGTTGAACCTGCAATGAAACGGAGGTATCTTCTGCAACTTTGTCTGATAGGGACATGCAGGTATGCCTCCTTGAGGTCCAACGTTACTAGCCATGCTTCCTTGCCCAACATGGGAAGTAGCTGCTGTAGTGTTAGCATCTTGAATTTGGGCACTTGTAAGTGTTTAGAATTGAAAGGTCCAGAATTGGTCTCCAGGCATTGCCCTTTCTGGGCACTAGAAAGTGTCTTGAGTAAAATCCTTGGCCTTGCTCTCGAGTAGATACCAGTTGAATGGCTCTCATGTCCACGAGAGCTGTAATTTGCTTTTGTGCCTCTGCCCATTGATTTTGTGGCAGGTTTTGCATTCCTCTTTTCATTGGCAAGGTGTGAAAGTGGAATCTGCATCCTCATAAATTTATGTCTAGGACCCATTTGTCCTTTGTGACAATGTGCCAGTTGTCTGCAAAAAGTGCGAGTTTTCCCCCCAAGGGGGCTGCCAAGAGAATATTGCTTGGCCAGATGAGGTGCAAGTCATTGAGTTTGCCTTCTGGTGGATTGAGACCTGTCTTCTACTCCCTTCTGTGTTGTAGTGCCCCATTGGCGAGGTTTATACTGGACTTGTGGCTGTCCTCTGCCCCTTGGGCGTCTGTATTTACCCCTCTGCGGTCTGTCAGTGGCTGGAAAGGACCAAGTTTTTTGTTGGCCAGTTTCTGCTGAAGCGAGGGGGTTGTACTTGTAGGAAATCTTTGACTGTCTGCATAGATTTTGCCTTATCTTCCATTTTCTTTAAAACTTCTTCTACTTTAACTCCAAAAAGAACATCCTGCTGTAAGGGAGCATCTAGTAGTTTTGCTTTAACATGACCAGGCAGAGTTTGTTCCTTTAACCAAGCATGCCTACGTATAACAGACCCAGTGACAGCTGCTCTGCAGGAGGCCTCCAAAGAATCAAACCCACATTGTAAGGTATATTTGCCCACCTGCTCAGTGGCGTGCAACAGATCCTGTACTTCTTTCAATTCAGATTGTTGAGGGAGAGTGGTTATTCTTTGCTTTAACTGAGAGATTAGAATTTGCTGATACTTAAGCATACGAAATTGACAATTCAGTGCCCTCATAGCTAGTGTGGCTGAGGTGTAAACCTTTTTCCCCCACCTGTCTAGTGCTCTGGAATCCCTCTCAGAAGGTACTGGGTTTTTAGCCATAGAAGCTTTAGCCCCCTTGGGACCCTGGGAGATGGTCTCTGGGTCAGCTACTGGGCTTTTGTAAAGAAATTTGTGGGAATCAGGCACAGTGTAATATCTGTCAGGCTTAGCCGGAGCAGGAGGTAGAGAGGATGGGTTGAAACTGGATTCTAAGTAGACATCATCCACAATGTCCAAAACTGGTGGGATGGCAAGTGGTCTGTGTTGGGGGAGTAAAAAAAACTCTCTGAGCCTTTTCTTTGAATCAGAGTAGTCTTGACCTTCCCAGTGAAAATGTTCCCTCAGTGTGTAAAGTTTCCCCAAAGGAGTAGTCTTCAGGAGGAGAAGATGAGGGAATAGAGTCCTCAGCATCAGAATCTTCATAAGGAGAGAAGGAATAGTCTTGGTCCTCAGAGGAGTCTGAAGAAATGGACATTTGCTCAGAGGAAGCAAAAACTTCCTCTTGTGTAGGCCTTTTGTCAGGAGGGGGCTGTGAACCCCTGATTAAAGAAATCAAATCTTCAGCCATTTTGAGCATCTGTTTCTTAGGCATAGGGCCTTGAAAAGGAGACTGAAGTGCAGTCCTTTTAGATTTAGAAGTAGTCTTCGACTTTGTTTCAATGGAGAGAGTCGGTCTGAAAACGCCTTCAGAAACCGATGGCATTTCTGTAGCACCGACGTCTTTTGAAGCAAAGTCGCCGGAAGGGCCTGAAGTAAAAGGCTGCGTCGGCCTGGTACATTCCATCAAAATTTCCGTAGCGGTCTCGGGTTCCAGATCTGCGGTAGTCAGGGGCTGCGTCGGAGCCTCACCGAGGACCGGAGACTGGATCAGCCGAGGCCTTGGATTCTGGCTTAGGCCTTGTCTGCCTGTCCTTATCCCTGCGTTTTTTGTGCACGCCGGTAGTCGGTTGCTCCGACGGCATGTTGTAATTAAATTTCCTACCGAAGTAGTGTCGTGCGAAATCAAAGCGTCTTAATAGTACACTTATTAAACCTAGCACAAAACCGACAAGAAGTGACGTCGTGGTCTGGGCCTAGGCAAGGTATGCAATAAGAACGAAAATCCTTATGAGATATTTGCTTCCCACAAGAAATGCAATAACTTTTTCTGACATCGGTCTGAGGCAAGAAAAGTTTCCCCAACGGGGTACTTAGCTTTATAGAAGACTTCGGTCTGAAATTCGAATTCGAAAATCTCAGGAGTCGGCCGACCCGCACTTGCGAACTGCTTCTGCTTCGAGCACCGCGCGGCAAGAAAGACTGAAGAAAATGGCGTTGGTTGCATTACATATACCCCTGGCGCTCTGACGTCAGGGAAGAGGCGACAGCAACAGACGCCGGACCAAGACTTTGGAATTTTGGCCGATTGTGGGACCGCCTGACGACAGGATAACCCAAGTGTGATGACTGCAGCAGGGTAACACGATGAACATCATACCCTTGACATCATTATATACATCCAATATTTTAGAAACAAAAAGGGAGTTATTCCATAAAATAACAACTCCCCTTTTTTATGTTGATGATGTGAACTAGACAGACTTAACAGGAAATCTACAGTACTATCTATATCTTCCTTTAGTAAATGTGTTTCTTGTAAAAGAACAAGGTTAGAATTAAAAATTTAGATATTTATATAGATTTCCTCTTTTGCAGCTGTTAAGACCATTGATGTTAATGGAAATACATTTTAAATGTAGGCATTTGTAGAGAGAATTCATATTACTAGTATTATACATTTGTAGATGAGCAGAAATAATCAAGTATTTATATGTCTTTACTGTAACTGTATAAAAACTTAATCCAGTTGTGTTCCAAATGATATAAAATTAATATGTAAATCAGATAAATAAATATCTCAGTCACTAAAAGATAACTAATAAAAACTACACACAGAAAAAATAAACTTGAGTACACCTTTTCCCTCTTCATGGAGTTCAAAAGACTCCTGATTCAAACAGGACACTGTTTGAATCTACTACCCTCTCAACAACAGTATTTAAGTCCTCTCCGCCATAATAAATGAATAAAACATTGATGTCAGAAAAAACATGGTATTTAAATACTGAATACATTTTTATATAGTGATATAAAGTAAAATCTAAAATCCTAACTATTGTTCAAATGTTATAATTTTTCATAAACTAGGTACATAAACATATTGTTGACTCAAACAACCTAGTAAATGTAAATGGAGTTTCCGAAAAATCAAGTTTTGAAATATAATTATAATGTATAAAAGGTCTCCATTGAAATATAGTACGAATATTGAGAGATAAACAACACAACAATAGTACTCTTTAATAATGACTGATCTAAGATGAATGTTATGAAAAATTATAAACTAAGAATAAAAGTAAAAGAAGCTCTATTAAAATATCTATTATGATAGTTGAATAGAGTAGTACATGCTGAACAGAACTTAATTCTCTCTAATTAATATTATACTACTATGTTGCAATATAAAGTTCAGATGACCACTTTACATACAGAAATTAAATTCAATCCTAAAGATACAACTCATGTAAACATAAACTTAACATAACTTGAAAATATGCATGTATTGTAATTGTTAGCATTTATATCAAACGCCTCTTTAATATGTATAGAACTAGTATGAAATTAAATCTATGATTCCATGTTTGTCAATACAGTAACCTTCTGCCTGAGAAAAATTGATAAAAATTGCCATCCTAATATTTCTGGAGATTGATGTAAATAATTTCAATTATTAATTAGGCATTTCTGCATCAAACCCCCATCACATATCCCAGAAGCCTTACCACCTAACTTTATCTGACTCCGGCTTATCTGTACATCAACCACAAAAACCAGCACACTGAAGATAAGCCAGAAACAGGGGAGATCAAATCACTGCTGTTATAAATTCAGCAAGAATACAATCAATAGAAACAAGTGTCAAGTCATAGCATTCTAGTGATCCAAAAAAGAATTGCAGAGCTAAAAGTCTGTTACACTGATAAGACAGATCTAAATCATTAGGAATAATACATAAACATGAACATTGTGCAGCACTATACTTATTTAAAGTATTGTTATTTATATTGCTATCCACCGCAGTTCATACTGTTAAACACAATGCTACTGTACTGTCTTATAAAATCTCCCTCCCTCTAGCTTGTATGTCTAGTACGTCAGGTGTGATGCTGGTCTTGTAACATCTTAATTCTTAATGTGTTTTGGTTTATTAACTGTATATCTATCCCCAAATTAAACAGGGACCTTACATATTTTTATCCATCAAGGGGAAGGACGGCATGTCAATGTTATGCTCAGAATGTCAAATACACATGCAGATGACTAGAATGTCATCACGTATCCAAAGCCAAGTATTTGTTAAAAAACATACATTTAAAATTTAGTTAAAATAATAATAAAGTAGCTTCCGTAGTCTTACATTTCCATCCTGTTTCTTATGTATGGAAAAAAGACCACTAGACTCACAATATTTATGACCACAGTGAGCGTATTAACATTCTAGCCACTTCCTGCCCTGAACAGGTCCAAGTTCATAACTTTTATGATAACTTTACAGTTTTGCAATCATTTAGAATAATAAGCCTTCAATTAAAAAGGGCTCGAGACTTCATTCTATAATTCTGGTGAAGCTTTACTTTAGTGGGAACCCTTTATATTGTGACAAACAAGAACCATGTCCCATAAGTGAACAACAACTGGAAAGAGTCACAGAACACCGAAAGCTTCACCACAAACTGCAACACTATAAACAGCATTTGAAATTGAACGCTCAGATCCTGAGAGCGCTACAACCATCCGTACAGCAGTAAAACACCATGAAATCATGACATAAGTCAGCCTTTCAAGAAATAAAAATAAACAGCAGTAAAGCAAAAATAAAGAAACGCACATAGAGCATCTCAAATACACAGTATCACAGAGCATCAACCGATACAATGTTACCCTAATCTCAAACAAAAATTACTGTTACTCCCCCAATCTATAAACACACATTAGTCTTTAAACTGTACCTTTTATCAAGTGTTCGGAATAAGCTAAATTAACTTACTTTTGAAATGAGACTTCCTTACCATCTGGTAAATATATATATATATATATATATATATATATATATATATATTTATTAAGAATTTCAAAGAATATGAATATAAAACAAGTAAGTGGATGTCACTGTAACAAAGAAAACAGTCATTCATCTTTCAACTTTTTCTTCCTCTCTGAAGATTTCCAAGATCCATTTTCCACAATTCTTTTTAATGAAGGGCTTGTCCATTCCATTTCTTCTATTTTATCTACTAATTTTTTTGTTTTTATAAAAGAAATAGAGTCAAGGTCTTGAAAGGTTTTAATTCTATGTGTAAGAAATAATTTCAGTCTGGCAGAAAACAAGAGATGCACTTTTATCTGGTTCTTTTGGAGTTCTTTTATAAGAGGTTGAAAGAGCTTTCTTTTGGAAATAACTGCAGAAGAATAATCATTGTCAAAGCATACAATGCTGTCATTTATTTTTATAGGAGATTTGGACCATGCAGTTTTCAGCACTAGTTCTTTATCGCGAGTTGAAATGAATTTCACTATAACAGATCTAGGAACGTTTTTATTTGGGGATGGAACAGTGGATCAGTGTGCCCTTTCAATCCCATATGAAAGGGCTTCAGGGAGATTCAAAACAGTTTGTAACCATGTAGTTAAAAAAACTCACCATATTAGTTCCTTCTATGTTGTTTGGCAGACCAAAAATCCGTATATTATTCCTTTGTGACCCGTTTTCTAAATCATCTAATTTATTTTGTAGGGTAGTGTTCTGTTTCAAAAGAAATTCAGTATCATTCTCACCCTCCTGAAGTCTTCCACCCACATCAGTGTGAGATGGCTCTATGTCAGAAATTTGGGATTTCTGAAGCTGCAGTTCTTTATGAATTAAGTTCATCTGCTTTGAACATTTCTGTTCAAAAACATCAGTTTTTGTGTCCATTTTGTCTAATTTTAAAGACATCTCTTGCAGAGTAGAAGACAAAGATGAAAGCTCTTTCTTAAGAGAAGACTCTGAAGAACTGCTCAGTGTGGCTAATCTCTCAGTCAAAGAAGTTGTAGATATTTGTCTGAAGATTTTGACAGGAAAAATTCAGAGAAAGATTCTAATTTTTCAATACGATCCTCAAATATGTTGATAGTAGTTGAAAAATGTCAAAATAAAGTCCATATACATTGTTTTTAAATATTAATTCTTGTCAAAAATATGAAAACTGGCATAGCTGGAAAAATATGCTGCTAGTCAGTGCCCATCTTGGCCACGCCCCTCTTGTCTAGGGACTCTAGAATGCAGAACACCTTTCAAAAACACAGCCTCCGTATTTGTGGCTAAAACAGGTTCTACGGGAAACTGGTAAAAATGGCGGAGATGTGCTTTCATCACAGAATAAGACAGATATGTTAAATAGTGATGCGACATGCTCAAAAACATGAGTGACAGAAAACTCTATGTTAACAGACTGACAGTATAAGGAGAACTCCAGCTACTTGGTTAGTAAAACTTTCATGTATATGGCCTTTTTGCTTCATTGATAGTACACAAGACTTTGTTAAAAAAATAAATGGTTACTTGCTTTAAAGTCACAGATGCAAGTCTTTCCTCCTGTTGCTCTGTTAGCAACTTGTGGAGAGGAAGTACAAAGGGTTCTGCTTTGAACATCTGAGTTAATGCACTGAAGAAACTATAACCATTTCAGCCAAAACAGAAAACAGTCTACCAGAATAAGAATTGCTTTTACACTTTTTAATTTTAACACAGCTTCAAGTATTAGCGACAGTGCAGGAAGAAAACACTGGGTCCAAGATGCTGATGAGGCATTTGCTGCTTGTGCCAGAGAAGGCAATTCGGTACTGAACACAGAGCACTAACAACTGTTTGGTATGATGCACACAGATGGGTGTATCCTGAAATCAGTGTCTTTATTATGGAAGGGAAAATGGTTCAGTCCAGATCCTACCTCTGACAGATTGGTATTATTCTGCTTACAAAGTCTGCTACATAATTCTACTAAATTGCAATGTAAATGGCCTATAGAGCTCAGTTTAATGCTACTGGCTGCTCTAAACAATTAGAAGCATGGGGACAACAAGCAAATGTTGCTGCAATTAGCCACACCGTTTAAAACCGTGAATACTGAAGCTCAGCAGGATTGCCACTGATGGCAGGAGGTGAAAGCAGAGACCAGCAAACTAGGTCAGCATCTCAAGGCATGTACCCAGCTGACCATGAAAACACTGTACAAGCCACAGCGGCACAAGGTTTGGTCCATGACTCATGGTTTACACCTGTGAGAACATAGTACAATTACATGAACATGCAGTGTGATAGATGCTAACAAGGCAATGATCAATGATGAAATGGAAGACACGACAGAGACCAGCAGAGATAACAGGGAACCAGAAGCGAACAGACTCACCTCTTTGCTATCCCCAGTAAATGGTGGTCTATGTAGCCACATGTTTAGCTGCTAATACAGTAAGAGGGGCTTTTCTTCACTGATGGTTATGTATTTAACAGGGAAAGGTCAGTCAGAAATAAAATCTACTGGGTCATCCTTCTTAAAAGGAAGGGAAAGGTGCTGCAAATATTTAGGTTCATAGGTAGGTACTAGGCTATCTGTCCAAAGGCATTTATAAGCCTAGCCGGAATGTGTTGGCTTTCGCCGCCCCCTTAGATTAGTTCCCTGTGCCTCTGTCCAGCAGAGCCATTGAAGTGATCCCTGGGGTAAACTTTCTGTTTCCCATCCACTCGTCAGGGTTTCTCTTGAAGAGAGTTAGCGAAGTTAAATTTTAACTCTGCCTAATGTAGATTGGAATCTTTTTCCAGAGCATGGGAAGTCTCTGGGACAGGAATCTGTGCCAAAGGCTGAAACGCAGTTGCTAAATTCCACTAGCCACTACCATCATCTGAACACTAACAAGGCTAACATGTATAGCCTGCTGCAGTTTTGGTCTTGCTACAGATCTGTGGGGGAGGGTCCTACCCTACAGACAGAACATGTGGAGGCAAGGCACAAGTAGTGCTTGATCCTCAGCAAGCAGTAGATTTTTCTTCAGGCCATCTAGGAGAAGTGAACTGGACTGAGTATGCTTGTACAACACTCCAAGATGGGGTTTCTTGCGAGTCCCCTAAGGCACCTAATGCAGATTTAAGAGGAGCATTAGAGGAGGGTCATGCAACATCACTTTGAGTACACTGTGGACTTCGTAAGGAATACTGTCTTGTCCAGGAAGTTATGAAACCTACTTATTCGGTTATCTCTTTCACATCTGGCCACTGATTAAGTTACTTGTCATTTTGGGATGCACTTTGCACTGCTTTGCATGGTGCTGTTGAATGAGCCTCCCAACTGACACCTCCACGCTACTATGGTTAAAATTAAGTAACATCTTAGTCACTGATTGCACTATAATGCACCATCCACCTTCTGTATCTTATCTCAGTCCTGGTGCCTTCTCACCATTGGTTGTTCATGGGGCTTGTGTGGCTAACCTCTTCCTAAAGCTGATCCTGCTTGCCTGTTGCTGCAACAGCTGCTTGTATTTGGTGCTTCTCTGGCATGCTGTCTATGCTCACATTATTTTTTCTTTGAGTAGCTGCAAAATCAGTGCTCATGACTTCTGACTACCATGGGATCAGGATTTCATGTTTATCTGATCACACAGAATGCCTTCACTCAATCTGCCACCGATTTATTAACACTACTCCTAGAAAAAGGTTGCTGAGTGGTCCAGTAGGATTCCCTGCAATTTAAAAAAGATGAAAGAAAGTAGGTACATTATCTGACAAGGGCAAGGAACTGTCTGTAACCATGAAACTAAACCAAAATGCATCTTTATCCATCCATCCTCAACTCCTTTTTCCCATTTTGGACATGGGGCCGAGGTGTCACTTCAACAGTGACAATCATCTCAAGCGAAGGTTTACACTGCCAGGTGCCTAACTCTGTTGCGGTAGTTCATCTGTACTACTCAGACACACACACACACACACACACACACACACACACACACACACACACACACACACACACACACACACACACACACACACACACAGCAAATGCATTTTTATCATCTAAAGGAAATGCTTTCTGATTCATTATTTACCAGTGCTATACTATAAGGCACCATTCCTGGGTGAATGCTTGTCTGCAGCAACAGTTCACTTGCTTTCCAAAATCAGATGAAAAGGACATTTTTAAGAGAGTTTCACAAAACTATGAACGTTGCTCAAAGTCTGACTTTACTTCCATTGCCCTCAATGGCTTTTAAGATGGTATTCTTCATGTTCTCTGTCCACTATACCAATCATAAGCTTTTTTCCTCAATATGTAACTGTACCTATAGGTTACATAAAGTATTACAGAGGCAGGTGAACACCTGCAAATGTATAAAGAAAAACATGCTGTTATAACCAAATAACCTGAATCAACAAATTAGATACTTAAACGGTTCACAGCATGTATATTTTACCATGGTGGACAGATAAATATGCTTCATTGGCATTTGTATATGGCAGGGTATTATGTCACTTGAATTAAGCTTTGCACTTTTATTTTCATTTGTTAACTGGAGTAAAACACTGATCCAAACAGACAATTTTTCAAGTTCAACTCTGGAAATGCAAAACAGACATAATAATATAACAAAATAACGACAACAAAGATGAAATCTTACGTGTAATGTTGAGTGTTGTATCATATTTAGAGTTGCATTTCCCAGAAATGCACCAGGAACCACAATATGGATGCAAAATTAGTAACAAAGATACAACTTTAAAAGGGTCCAAAACTTGTAAATCGGCATCTACACACACTGTCTGCTACATAAACCAGCAGTTTAGATCCCATTACACAAACTGGAGGAGGTCTTGTGTCCCTAACCTGGTTTTAATCCAACTCTGTATCCCACACTTTCAAATGCAGATAGAAGATGGGGTTTGTTCATTACTCATATCAGCAGCAGGCAGAAAATCAAGAAAGGCACATTACCTTGCTTTTATGATGCAGCTCAAGAATTTTCTAAAATGCTCTTAATGGAGATCACAAAGCTGATGCTGCTATTCAATGTGATTAAGGCATCATCTGACCCAGTCCAACAAACACTGCAACTAAACTGCTTACCATCACAACTCTCAACACCTGAAAAACAACTGCCACAAATCCCCTTATTCAACTAATCAGTCAAGAAATCTCTCTCCAGAAGGCTGTTTATGAACTTCCCTCACCTCAGTCTGCCCCAAACTCTCTGTTCTCTACAAAGGATACTGTATTTCTACTGTATTTAAAAAGAATCCAGAATCATCGCCTACATTCAGCTATCCAATATACCTTACTAACTGTGATCTCAAGGACACATGGTATAAATATTTGCATACTTTCAGGTAAACATGCCTAAATCAATCACCAGCTTAAGTACCACCTTGATTTAAGTACCACCTTGATTCCATATATAAACAGCATTAATGACTCATTTGCTTGAGCCAACACATTTGGCTACCTGGTGGCTGCTGGTCTGTACACAAAGGAGCAAAATGTCTATGGAGTAGCCACAGTATGCCTCAGGATGATGTGCCTACGCTGTCATAAGACTATGAGGGGTTGAAGTGACAAAGAAGCTAACCATTAATGCATACAGAAACACAAGCATTAACTGGTGGTGCAAACCAAATCTCTCTCTGCGCAACAGTGGGTTCCCTACAGGGAAAAAAAAAATCAAGCCGTTATACTTCTACCAGTGACACATTTTTCAAGGTGACTTATGTGGGTAGTACAGAAAAAAGACATTTTACTATTCAAAATCCAACACTTATGGGACTTTAACAACTTGCTAAAAAGCAAGCCAACTTCCAATGCCAATGGAAGCATTCTCTGGTGTAAATCTGCTGATCTGGGACAAGAGAAAGTACAGTTGTGCAAAATCTTACCATAACAGTAGTTGTCCTTGCCTTCACTGCTGCAGTATTCCTGAACTATGGGATTTCCTGCTGTGGAAGCCTGACTTCCGGCCAGTATACCAAAGCCGACTGTTGCTTTAAGGTACGCCAAACATCACTGTATGCTCCTTGCGTAGTGTAGGGCATAAAGGTGACATTCAGGCGCATCATCCTCAGAACAGATTGCCCCAGTAGGAACACCAGTCCAAGGAAATCCAGGGGGTAACCTGTACATCAAGGAAGGAAAAGGACTAGGGGGAAGGAGAGAGGGAGTGAATACTGCAGTAAGGAAGACAAGGACATCTATGCCCTTGCACTGCTGCAGTATTCCTTACACAAGGGAGAGTTTCAAAGCTGAGGAAGAAACTTTGGGGGGGGGGGGGATAGAGCCCTCTAGAAAACCATGAAGATTGATCCTAGCAAAACCAGCCCAAACTGCTGAAATACCATCCAGCTTGTAGTGCTTGGTAAAAAGTATGCACAACAGTCCCGGTAGCTGCTTCAAGAATAGAATTAGTATCCAACCCCTTGAAAAAAGCACCAGAAGAAGCCACAGCTTTAGTAGAATGAGCTTTTAAAGAAGGAAGACTCTTGCCATGAAAAGTGCAACAAAAAGAAATAGGCTTTGAAATCCAAGAAGAAATAGTTTGCTTGGATACAACTAATCCTAACACATAGTATGAAAAGAAACAAACTGATCAGATTTTCTAAACGCCTTAGTCCTATCCAAATAAAATCCGAGTTATCTATGCATGTCCAAAGTATGCAGCACCCTCTCATTATCAGATTGTGGACAGGGGAAAAATGTAGATAAATTAATAGACTGATTAAGTGACAACTCATTAACCACTTTGGGCATAAAAGGATTATATGCAAGGACACCCTGTCCTTATGAAATGTCAAAAGAGGAGGACAAGCCATAATGGCTTGCAACTCAGACACCAGTCTGGCAGAAGTAAGAGCTAAAAATCTGACCATCTTCCAATAACAATGTTGTACAAATGTCCTGCTGCTGACCCCACTGAAGCAGTAGGCTCAAAGGAATGCTGAGTCAGCATCTCCAAAACAAAAATTAAGATCCCAGGGAATAGGAACAGGCCTTCTGGGAGGTCTAATATTAAGGACACCTTTAAGAAACTGTTTCACTTTAAATTAAGCAGCTAAAAGAAGAGATAAAGACAGACAAGCAGAGATAGCTGATAAGTGGGCTTTAACAGAAGACTAGGCTAAACCAGCATTGAGCAACTCACACAGAGAGAGAACCAAAGGAACATCCAAAGTAAGTGGGTCCAGGTTACAAGAGAAACACCAAATAGAAAACCTCTTCCATTTGGATAAGTAGGATTTCCTAGTTGTAAGTTTCCTGGCCTCCTGCAGGAACTTCAGCAAGTCCTCAGAAAAAAGGTGTCTATGAGGAATCAAAATCCTATCATCAAAAGAGTCAGCTGAAGAGTGGACAGTTGGGGATGGATGACAGATCTGGTAACTTGTAATGATTGCCCTTGGCTAGATGCAGAAGTAGGGGAACCAGTATTGTCACAGCCCAAAGAAAGTCACCAGTCATCCACAAGATTCTGGGAGTGTCCTGCTGAATCCTGAACAGGACTTCTGGAATGTGAGGAAGGTGAGGAAATACATACAGAAACATCCCCTAACGAGAGAGATGGAGGGAGGGAGACAGAGAGGGAGGATCCACCATCCAAATCGGAAGACCTGGGACTCTGGCACAAAACAAGGGAAAGTTGTCTGCTCAGAGGGGAGGCAAACCGATCTACTTGAGAAGTACCACACTGGTGGATAATATCCAGAACACACCCCTATGAAGCATCCATTCATGGGACTGAGTTAAGAACCTGCTCATAGTGTCTGCCACAATCGTCTGATCTGAAGGGATATAAACTACATGAAGAGTTACCTGACACTTGACAACAAGATCCCATACCAAAACTGCCAACAGGCAAAGACAAGATCTTGTTTCTCCCAGTTTGTTTATATAGCACATCACTGTGGTATTGTCTGTGATTACCTTTAGAAGCCCTGGAGAGAAAAGAGAGTATGAAAAGCCTGAAGAGCCAACATAAGAGTACTCCACTATTTGACATTGATGTACTCCTTCTGCTGGAGAGACTACCACACCCCCTCTACCTTTACGGAACCAAAAGCTGCTCCCCATCCCATGTCTGAAGCATCTGTCAACAGTTCCTGAGAGGGAATAGGGTGTGAAAAGGGAGCCCTGGATTTAGTCATCACTGCTGAATCTGCCAAAGTTCCTTCTAGAGACAAGGAAGAAGAGGAACTACAAAGTCTAGAGGATGCACAAGTTGAAAGCACATTGACTTCAGAAACCACTAAAACTTTATCATGTGAAGTTCGGCCACAGGGAGCATCAGAATGGTGGATGCCATAAAACCCAGCGCTCCGAAACTCCCTGGCTGTAATGGAAGCCAGAGAAAAAAGACTTTGAAAGAAGGAAATGAGAGTTATGGAGGCAGGGATCTCAGCATAGGCACCATCTGAATCCTGAAACCCAGAAACATGATCCCGACAGGGAGTCAGAGAGGACTCAGGACTTTTTGATGCTTATTGTGAACCCTAGGCTCTAAAGAAGTGAAATGGCAAAATGAAGATTTCGCAACAGATCTCTGGAGGAGAAGCCTGAATCAGCAGATCATCCAAGTAAGGAAATATCTGGATCCTTTGAAGCCTGCTAAAAGCAATCACATGAATGAGGCATTCGGTGAATACCCTTGGGGCAGTACAAAGGCAAAAGGGCAAAGCAGAGAATTTAAAATGCCAGGAAGCAACAGAGAATTTCCACACGATGAAGTACCCCAGGCAAATAATGGATAGAATCCAAGAATGCAGAGTAATCTGAAGCTAAACAGGAAGAGAGAGAAAAAGGCGAAAAGAAAGAGGAATGTGATCGAGAGAGTCATACAGCAAGAAAGGAAGGCTTCTGAATCCCTGAAGTCTGAGTGGCCTTAGCAGGTGTCCATTTGCCACTCTTTTTACCTTTAATAGTAGGGCAAGACTGTCTGCGAACAAAGGCTGGCTTACTGGGGTTGTTTCTCCTGTACCTACATTTCAGAGAAACTAACCCACATTTAAGCTGCTGTAAGGCCTTCCCCTTATCCTAGAGAGAAACAAACCAGCAGCCGCTTCCCCAAACAAAAGATTATTATTCAAAGGAGCATCCATGAACTTAGCCTTAATATCATCAGATAAAGGCTGAAGCCTAAGCTAAGAATACCTCGACATCACGGAACCAAAAGCATCAGCCTTAGACAACACATCTGCTACATCATAACTACACTTGACAGAATGACAAACTACCTGACAAGAAGTCCCCAACATAGAAGCAGCATAACTGTTACTCTCAGAGTCAGGGAGATCAGAAATAAACTGACAAGCCAGAGAAAGAAGAGAAAACATATACCTGGACATATGGGTCTGATAATTAAATAGTTCTACAGGCCAGAGTCGCTGAGGTATAAACCTTCTTACCTAGCCATTCCGTGGTTCTGCTGTCTTTATCAGAAGGCAGTAAAACTTGGGTGAAGGAAACAATTGAGAGGGCTTGTCAGAAGCTACAGACACCACAGAGGGGTCAGCATCAGGCCATTTGTACAAAAGATTACAATCCCAGGCACCCTATAAAACCTATCAGGCTTCTTGGGAGCAGGGGACAAAGGATCAGGAGCTTTACAGGCATTGGAAAAAGCATCCAACAAAGCAGCCAAAATGGGAGGAATAGCAGAAGATCTCAGATTCCAACTGTAGCAACTCATAATACTTCTTATGGATGTCAGAAACCCAAGCACAATCCCATTTAAAAAATTCCATCATCCTAGAGACTGCGTCCCCAAAGAAAGTTTCTTCAAAAGGAGCATCAGGACCATTAGATTCCTCCTCCTCTGACCCATAACCCAAAGGAGAAGAATTTGGGTAGAATAAGTCAGGGATTCCTCATCAGAAACAGACTCTTCCTCAGAAGAATCTTGTCGCCTGGGCCTTTTAAAGGGAGTAGAGGACCCAGGGGGAGCAGGAACAGAATCCCCCTGAGAAGGTTTTAATGCAATTAAGACCTTAAACCATATGTACAGGACTGCCACTAATTCTGTGGATCCCTAGGATCTGGAGAAACAGGCTTAGTTTTTTTGTTTCTTTTTTTAAAGAAACGGCCGCCCTATAAAACTTACAAGACTGACCATGGTTTCCCCTGAATGTCTAAAAAAAGACATCTGCACAGCTTCGGATGTGCTGCAAGCCAGATCCTCACCCGCTTCCAACCTAGTGGCAGGAGAAGAATCAAACAAGGCCAGGTGAGCCTTCTGGTTCTCACTGACATCAGGAGAAAACACCCAGCAGAGGATGGACAGCAGAGCATTCCAGTCTTAATTTTTTTCACCTTCTTCCCCAATGGCTGACCCTTGGGTGGACAAACTCCTTCCACTATAACTTTAGTGAGAAGCTCAAGGTGCTGGTTCTCAAGATACAAAGAAAAGGAAGAAAGCCTACTATGAATGTTTTTTGGTATGAATGCCTGACAAATTGAATAGGAAATATGGTCATGAGAAGCTCCTAGGCAGAAAAGACACTTATTGTAGCAGTCTTTATGGGGAATCTGTCTCCTGCACCGGCATTTACACTTCCTGGATGACATTAACCCCTAACAGCAACAAAAAATAAAACCCCAACATGGTACTTATCTGCAATGGCTCAGACTTTAGGACAAGGCATTGGCACTCAGAGAAAGAAAAATGCATTCAAATTGGCTGCAAACAGATCAACGATTGGAAGAAACATTTGGACTGCTGTCAAAGTTCTGAGGATGGTACGCCTGAATGTCACCTTTATGCCCTACATTACATGAGAAGCGTATGGACGACGTTCGGCGTACCTTAAAGCAACAGTAGGCTTTGGTATACTGGTCGGATGTCAGGCTTCCATGGCAGGGAATCTCATACACAAGGAATATGGCAGCAGTGATTGTAAGGACATCTAACAATTCGTTAGATCTGATACTCGCATCAAGCTCAATTTTTAAACAGTCTTATTTCTGACTTTCCATCAAATTCTCTACGTCTCATTCACTTAGCTAGAACTTTGACTTTACTTATTAAAGTGGACCTCAACTGCCTTTCGCCCTTTAGAGCAGTACTGTGGAATCAAAACAACAGGGCATTTTCTATAATGCCAGCCTTTCCTTCCCACAGCATCTTCAGCTCAGGGATGGAACTGCTATACCATTCAGCATGCACCTCAGCTTTTTATTTTCCCAGATTCACTCAGTCTGTTAGAAATAATAAATTCATTAAACACTGAACAAGTTCCCAAGGGCTATTCAGACCTTGTAAATACTCGTCAGCAAAGGAAAGCTCTTAATGGGCATGGATCACCATACCATAATACTTCAGAATTATTAGAACATTAAATACAATCTTAATTACCTATGGACAGGATTTTGTCTGTCCTTTTTACAACTGTAGCAAATCTAAGACATGGCTATCTGCCTATTTCTCATTAAAGCAGCTTTTAAATGTCATTTATCAGTAAATACACTTACATTAAATGGATTAGAACAGTTTACTGTTGTGAGTTTCCATTGCAATGATGTTCTAAATTAACAGCTCCCAAGTTAAGTGTTTCTGAAGATGACTGTATGTTTCCGGTTCTATCATGCCACTACAAATGACAAAACTGAATACTGACCAAATTAAAAAAGCAATGAATTTGAAATGGAATTCAAATTCATGTTTTGCATTGAGGCAACAACTCTCTTTCTTGTTATATCGACTCCAAGGCTGCTGTGCCCTCAGGTAATAGGGAATTGTCCCTTTCAATTGATCAAGTTAGAATGTATTTTCACACAAGCATGTGACATTTACAAATTAATACATACTTCCAATTATGCAAAGCTTTTACTGCCTTCGTCAGTACGGCCTTCTTTGCTTATCTGAGGTATCCTTAGCTGCCCCCAACAACATTTCTCATTTAACTCAGATAATGCATCTCAGTACTTAAACAGCATTCCTTAAAGATTTCTCATGCTGCTAAAGACCACTCAAAAGCTTCTTTCCTTTTTTGTTGAAAATACCGCCCAGCCAACTATGAACTCTTTTCCAGGCATTTGAAATTACAGGCACACTATTTTGCTATCCTAATGTCAAATTTAAGCATCTGTGTTTCAAACGACTCTTCTAATACTATTGTCAAGCTCCTTGAAGATAAGCTCTACCTCATTACTGCAAATTAATCAGTTTTCTACATAAAAAACACACTTTACTTTTCAGTCATACTGTGACATCACTTACTAAAAGGATTAGACCCAGTATCAAGCCATGGGAAAACACATTACTAGGCCTTCTTCCTTCTGAGAAGACTCCATTTATTTTATTTTCCTATGCAGCATACTCACCAGACAATTTCATTACTGCTGCCATCTTAGGAATCAATCCAATGACATCCAACTCATCCATCCTTATTGTTGTCTTGCAAGGTGTGGATGTCCACTGCAAATGATGAAAGGAAAATGATACACACCGCATATCTCATCCTGACCAAAGTTTTTGACAATGCCCTACTCAAGCATAGTAAAAAAAAAGCTAAATAAATTGGGGATAAACCCTTACATCACCTGCTGAAATACCAACTGGCTCACAGATAGGATGCATGAAGTCAAAACAGGGGAAATTACCGTCACAAAGAGACCAGTTACCAGTAGAGAGTCCCCCAGGGTTTTGTGCATGGACCTTTCCTGTTTGGCATCTCCTTTTCTGAAGTAAAAGCCAATACTAAAGGTCTCTGGCTGACTTAAGTTTGCATATGACTGCAAGCTAGGAGAAATCACTGACTCCCCAAATGGCTTGGCCATCCTGCATGAACATTTGTCCCAAATAAATACCAGATGCCAAAATCACAGACCGAAATTAAATGCCAAAAAATGCATTATTGTATCTTTTGTGACGTTAACTATTCCAGAGAGCTACCACATTAAGAATTCTACCCCAAGTGTTGACCCAGATCAACGGGTGTCTTTTCTTGTAAGAAAGTTATTCTATATTGTACAGCTTATATACAACGGGATTGTGGCTAGTTCTAGGGGTGTTATTGCCCCTCAACTCAGCCATCATTAGGCCAGTCATGGAATATAATGCCCCCTTTGCATGCATCTGTCCATATACATGCAACAACTGGAGCACCACAGAGATACCCTACTAAAAGGATCCATGTTCTTCATGGACAGACTCAAAGCCCTGTCACTATATTTGGTATCCTACAAACTGCTAAGAGATTATCTGTGTTCAGCATACAAGGCATCCTCTAACCCATTACTGATGGATGTATTGCACAAATACTCAGTCTAAAGAGCTAAACCTTTTCTGCAACATCAACAGAATGGTTTGGATGGACAGGTATATCTTGCAATAAACTCCCCAGCCACATAAAACAAAGTTCATCACTATACATATTCAACAACAACTTGGATCTATGGATAGGAAACAGAAAATTTACCACAGGACTGCCCCCTTACTACTAATGGACACAGGCAGCTCCTAAATGCTTTATTCCGTACATGTGGCCCCTCAAATTACCTATGGTATGTTCCCAGCTATTCTCATTAGGGTATCGCCCATAGGATGAATAACACCGATCTCTAACCAAATGGGACAGGTTAATTTGAGACACAAAGGGAAATTGGCTAGGCTTAAAATGGCCCTCAAGGGAAGCTAGTCTAGCACTTACCTATGAACCTGTATATGGTTGCTAGCCTAGGAAAAATCAAATAAGGTAAGGGGGAAAACCAAAAAAGATGAATGAAAATACAGAGGTCCTTAATCTCTTTTATCATTACTTAGAAAAGGTTTTTCATTTGTTCCTAACTCAACCAACTATCACTAAGGTTTTAATTGACTTATGTTCAAAAGCTGAATCTACAGTTAGTGTTATATGACATCCCCCAGTTCAGCCAAAAACAAGAGACATTTACTCATAGAGGTACATACAATCCTACACTTCATAATACTATTCAAGTCTTCCACAATATATGCAAGGAAGACCCAAGAACAAGGTCAGGTAACAGACCAAAAACATACAATTTATTGTTGGAAGAAAAATTTGCCTTAAAGGAACTTTCAAGCAAAAATAAAATACAGGTCATGAGAGCTGACAAAGGGGGTGTGACAGTAATTATGAACAATGTTGATTACAACATAGCCATTAGAAACTGCCTAGCAGATTTAGATTGTTACAAGGATATCACAGTTGAAAAAATAAACAGACGTTTTTCAATCAACAACACAATTTTGTTTGACCTGTTGTGCCAAGGAAACTTTGGCCATGAGGTATACACATTTCTGAAAACTGATCAGCCCAAAATTGCTACTACTCTCTTTGGTATACCTAAAATACACAAAGGCAGGTTCAATCCTCTGTTTAGACTAGTAGTCGTGGCTGATCACTACAAGACAGAGGCAACAGTAGTCTTTCTTGACCATCTTCTAAAAACGGCTGAACAAAGTCTGAATTCTACCTGAAAGACTCATGGCACTTGTTGGAGCTACTATGTGACATAGTAGATATCCACGAAGATTGTGTCAGTGTCATTTGATGTAGTCTCTATATACCTGCATTCAGCAGGACACAGGCAGTGACCTTGTTAGAAGTCATCTTACAAAGCCTTCTGACTTTGACAACATAATAAACATTATTTATGTCTTGTTGGACATTGTTTTAGAAAACAACTGTTTCAAGGGAAATACTATATATATATATAAAAAAAAACAGGAGTTGCTATGGGGGCAAAAATAGCCCCCGTATTTTCTAACTTGGTAATGGCTTGGTGGGGAGTAGGTTCATAGGTTGGTATTAGGCTATCGGCCCTAGGGCCTATGCAAGCCTAGCCAGTACAATTCCCTGGATATTTCTTCCCACAATATTTACTTCTCCAGGCCCCAGTCTAGCAGGGTGACTGACATGATCCCCGGGGTGAATTTCCTATCTCCCATCCAATCATCAATGTTCCTTTTGAAGAGGGCCAATGAGGTGCTCTGCTTGATATGTATGGGCAGTCTATTCCAGAGTATGGGGAGTCTCTGGGTCAGGAACCTATCCCTCCAGCAGGTTTTGTTTATTGTGATGACAAGGTTTAGATCCCTGGAGCGTGTGGCTCTGAGGGATTGGGATTTCTTTAAGTGGAGCATGTCCAACAGCTCAGTGTTTGACATGGCATTGTATGTTAAGCAGAGATCGCCTCTGAGTAGACGATATGCCACAGAGTATAGCTGGAGTTTTTTTTAGGCGGTCAGTATATGGCATCTGCTTTAGGCCTGTGATTCATTTAGTGAGGTATTTCTGTGGCCTTTCAAGCTGTTGCAGATGTCTTGTGAGGTACATACCAAACAGGGCATTATACTCTATAATGGCTCTAATGAGGGATGAGTACAGTGGGACAATGACCTCCTTTTTTTCTGGATGAAAAACCCTTAGTGATGAGGTGTGCCACATAGAAGGATTTCCTGACTGTTGTGGCAATGTGGTTATCGAAAGTGAGACCACTGTCCACCTGTGTGTCCCTAAGTCTCTCATCACCCTTTTGATGTTTAGTGTCCTGCCACCTATGTGGTAATTCATGGGTACATGTTTTTTTTCCAAAGGGGATAACTATACATTTCTTGGCATTAAGCTTGAGCCCACAGCTCTGGCACCAGGCATCTGTTTCTGTAAGGCCCTTTTGTAGAATATCCACATCATTTGGGGATTCAATAAATGGCTCCCAGCTTGCAGTCATCTGCAAACTTTGTTAGCCAGAGTCCCTTAGTGTTGGCCTGTATTTCAGAGAAGTAGATGCCAAACAAGAGTGGTCCCAGGACTGAACCCTGAGGTACTCCACTTGTCACTTGCCGGGAGCTGGATTTGAGTCGGCTACTTTTACTGTCTGGGTTCTGTCAGTAAGCCAGTTAGCAACCCATCGAGCGAGGTAGGGATTTATGCCCAACTTAGTAAGTTTATCTATGATTCCAGAGCGGGGGATGGTGTCAAAGGCCTTGGCGAGGTCCAGATAGGCTGTGTGGACTGCCTTACCCTCGTCCACAGCTCTGGAGACCGATTCAAAGTAGTCAGATTCAGGAGACAAGATCGGCTCTTCACAAACCCAAACTGGGTGGGGTCCAGTGTTTGAAGGTTGCCAATATCTTTGTTTATAAGTTCCATGATAATGCGTTCCATGTCCTTACAAATCAGGCTTGTCAGACTGATGGGACGGTAGTTCCCGGGATCCAAGGTGGATCCTCCCTTGTGGAGCGGGATAACTGTAGCTGTCCGTCACTCAATGGGCACGAAGCCTGAGGTGAGGCTATGATTAAACATGACACTTGGGTAAGGTGCCAGTTCATTTTGTAGTTCATGTAGTACACAGCCTGGGATGTCATCTGGTCCCATGGATGCTGTATTCTTAGCTTTGGAGAGTGAGGTTTCTACCTGTGTGGCCGTGATTATCGGAATTTGGCAATCTTTTGGTATTGAGATAGGCCCTTTAGGGGATGAGAGTGGGGTGAAGTTGGCACTAAATCAATATGCCAGGATATTGGCAACATCCTTGGGATCAGTATATTTAATGCCATTCTGTTGTAACTCAGAGCAGATCTGAGCATTGCCATTTAGTTTTTGACATAACTATAGAATGCCTTGTGGTTGTCTTTGGAATCTTTGGCAATTTTATTTTTGTAACTAGCTTTTGAGGATTTTATGAAGGATCTCAGCTTCTTACTAAGGCTGGTGAGGGAGTTTTTTGCATCCTGTGATTTTCCTCTTTTTTGCAACAGTTTCTTCCTTCTGTTGTATAGTTTGTTTATAGCAGGGGACCACCAGATTGGCTTCCTTTTTTTGGAGAAGAGCATCTTGTTCTATTTGGGATGGCACGATTCATGCATGAATGGATGTGCTCGTACAGTGCCTTAGTGTAGGATTCTGCAGTCGAACTTCCAGATCCAGTCTGCGTGGGTGTTGTGAAGTTTGTCACTTCTGACTTCAGTAGCTTGAAGTTGGCTTTGGAGAAGTTTTTTAAGGAGATTTCCTTACTGGGGGGTGGGGGTGGAATGTGGATGTCAAGGGTGATTTGCTTATGGTCAGACCTGACCAATGAGGAGGTGACCACTGGTGTGGAGCATCTATCTCCCATGTTGGTAATGACCACGTCTAGGATATTGGAGCCCCTGGTGGGACAATGGATTAGTTGATCCAGGGCATTGGAATTTATGAATTCCAAGAACCGTTGGGAAAAGGAGTTGGTACCGGAGTAGTTTTCCCAATTAATGGCAGGGTAGTTGAAATCACCCAGTATTAGGGTGTTTGGTTATATCTTAATATTTTCCAGTATGTTTGGAAAGGTGTAGTGAGAATCTTCGGGCATGGTTGGGGATCTGTAACAAGCTACAATTTGGATTGCAGTCTTACCTAGTGTTAGTTGCACCTGGAGAATTTCAGATGCATTGTGTTGGGCAACTAGCCTGGAGGGTGTGAATATCCTTGGTGAATATGGACACTCCTCCACTTTTAGTGTTTCGGTCCTGGTTTTGTGTCCGAAAAGTGTGGTAAGAATTGTAGCCTGGTATTGCAGGGGTGCTCTCTGGAGCCTTGAACCAGGTCTCAGTTACTGCACAGATATCGGTGTTCTCCATTTTTAGGAGTGCCTCGAGAGAGTGCATTTTGTGGTTTAGACTTCTAGCATTGAGTACCATTACCTTCAGATTTTGCCTGCTTCTGTCCGTTACGGTGGTGGTTTGATCCTTTGAACCTTGCCTAAAAAAGGCACTATTTGTATATACCTCAAACCTTACCCTTTATTTGAAAGGGTAGTCTTTTACAGGAGATTTGTAGAGAACACCATTTTTTTCTATGGAAAGGAACTTAAGTAGAACTACATCAATTGTTTGACTTCATTAATTCCAGTACTCCATTTCTACAGTTCACTATGAGTGGAGTAGGAAAGGCCATCAACTATTTGGACATCACAGTTCCCCTAGAGTAAGGAGCTTCTCAATTTGCAAGTAAAATTTTCAGGAGAGAGATCTTTGCTAATCAATATCTGCACAGGAAAAGCCGACACCCCTTTCATATGAAGAAAGCAATGACAAAAGGGCAATTCAGACTTGGTAGGCTCACAAGTAAACAAACTATTTTTGAGGAGTAAGAATATGTAAAAATCACTTTTCCTCTAAAAAGGCTAGGACATTGACTGGCTTACGAATATCATCAATGAAGTATTTCTGCTCAGATCAAACAAAGCCAAACCCATTTTGATGAAAAATCAGCCAGAGACTATGGCAAACAGGGAAGATGAATTGACTTCCACAAACACTTCATCAATTAAATACACCAGGACTTTTCCATTTCCTATTTCCAGTGACATGCATCTTATCACACACATACTTGGAGACAAATGGAAGATCATTTTAGGACACAGAAAATTAGCCAAAATTATTGGTAACAGCCCTTCGTTTACCTATAACGAAATTCATAACCCGAGATCCAGGTTAGAACACCATCAAACTACACAATCAGAAACAAATACATGTGGTACTTGCAAATGTGGCAGGTGTAAGCAGTGCTGAATTATTATCAACACTTCTAACGTCCACATCAAGGCACTGAATTTAAACCTTTGGGCAAGAAATGGATATAGTTGCAATTCACAAGGAGCTGTTAACTTGGCATTTTGTGATTCCTGTCCAGGGTTCTATGCTAGAAAAACTGTGAGAAAGCTGTCAAGAAGAATTTATAGACACAATTTGGCTATAAAGAAAAAAAAAACACTAGTAATTTTTTGGTCCAACACTCACTAATGTGCAAGAGTTTCAAACAATTCCAGTTTTTCATAGTAGATGCTGTCAGTACGGAAGAATCTGCAAGTAATTCCAATGTCCTACTTGAACACCATTATTCCTGGTGGCAAACACTGTTGGCAGCAGGCAGCTAAGTTTCCTGGTCTTAATGAAACAGTAAACATTAAATGTTTTCTGACAGAACAAAGACTTAAATGCTGAATACTGATGCTCCTAATAGCCATGATTATCTTTTACAGAAATAACTCTTCATTTTAGAAATATTATGCAAGAAAGTTTTTTAAGCAACACTATGCCATTTCAGATAGAGAGTAACATTTCTGATGGTTAGTACTTGGTTACATTTCTTGAACATATTTTACGATGCACTGTAATTTTAAGAAAAGAGGAAACAGAGAAGTATTTTATTGGTTAGATACGATCACGTGATTCATTTGATACTTCTTTTAAACTTGGATTGTGTACTTGGTTTTAACTCTAATGAAATACTATTGAAAATAAAATGAACAAAACTGCTTAGTAGGTAAAACTTGTGTTTGGGACTCCATCTATGCTTGCCTTTATAGGATTGCACAAACTTCAGTGAGTATGTGGAACTATTTGCAAAAAAACAATTCTTCTTGATCCTGGACACTCACTATACAGTGAACACAAAAAGTTTACACACCCCGCTTAAAAATGCCAGGTTTGTGAGATATAAAAAAAAAATGGGACCACAATAAATCATTTCAAAACTTTTCCCACCTTTAATGTGACCTATAACCTGTACAATTCAATTAAAAAAGAAACTAATCTGTTAGGGGAAAAATATAAAAAATAAAAAATACACACTATGCTGGTTGCATAAGTGTGCATACCCTTAAACTAATACTTTGTTGTGTGTCCACCCTTAAACTAATACTTTGTTGAATCACCTTTTGATTTAATTACAACATTCAGTCTTCTTGGGGACACACCTGCCATCAATTAGAGAGACTCTGATTAACCCCAAATAAAGTTCAACCGTCCTAGTAGGATTTTCTTGAAATTTACCCAGTTTGGTTTGCAGAGAGCTTACAAAGCATCAACGGAATCTCGTTGTTGAACGGTATTAGTCAGGAGAAGGGTACAAAAAAATTTCCACAGCATTGGATATGCCATGGAACACAGTGAAGATAATTAATGTGTAGAAAATATGGGACAACAGTGCCATTGCAAAGAACTGGACACCCCTCCAAAATTGATGAAAAAAAAAGACAAAAACTGGTCAGGGAGGTTGCCTAGAGACTTACAGCAACACTAAAGGAGCTGCAGGAATTTCTGGCAAGTACTGGTTGTGTACTACATGTGACAACAGTACTACATGTGACAACAATCTCCTGTATTCTCCATATGTCTGGACTATGGGGTAGGGTTGCAAGACGGAAACCTTTTCTTACGCATAAATGTCCAGGCCCAGCTAAAATTTGCAAAACAATACATCAAGTCTCCCAAAAGCATGTGGGAAAACGTGTTATGGTCTAATGAGACCAAGGTTGAACTTTTTGGCCACAATTCCAAAAGGTACGTTTGGCACAAAAACAACACTTCGCATCACCTAAGGAAAACCATTCTCACAGTGAAGTATGGTGGTGGGAGTATCATGTTTTGGGGTTGCTTTTCTTCAGTTTGGAACTGGGGCTTTAGTCAAGGTGGACAGAATTATGAACAGTTCCAAATACCAGTCACTTTTGGTCCAAAACCTTCAGGCATCTGCTAGAAAGCTGAAGATGAAGAATTTCAACTTTCAACACAACAATGACAACAAGCATACATCCACATCAACAAAAGAATGGCTTCACCAGAAGAAAATTAAAGCTTTGGAATGGTCCAGCCAAAGCCCAGACCTAAATCCAATAGAAAATCTGGGGGGGTGTGACCTGAAAAGGGCTGTGCACAAGAGATGCTCTCGCAATCTGACAGATTTGGAGAACTTTTGCAAGGAATAGTGGGCAAATACTGCCAAGTCAAGATGTACCACGCTGATAGACTCCTACCCAAGAAGACTGAATGCTGTAATTAAATAAAAAGGTGCTTCAACATAGTATTAGTTTAAGGGTGTGCACACTTATGCAACTAGTGTACCGTACTTTATTTTTTATATTTCTTCTTCTAACAGATTAGTTTCTTTTTTAATTGAATTGTACAGGTTATAGGTCACATTAAAGGTGGGAAAAGTTTTGAAATAATTTATTGTGGTCTCATTTTTTTATATCACAAAAACCTGGCATTTTAACAGGGGTGTGTAAAGTTTTTATATCCACTGTACATTTGTACCATCTCCTCCTCTGTGAATATTCAGCAAAATTAATTTAATCAGAACTGCTTTATCACATCCTATCAGCCTTATTTTTTGTCTTTGCTCCCTTGTCCACCTACAGCAGGTTCTACTTCCCTTCCTCAATAAATTAGCTACGACTTTCAGAGCAAGTCTTTGCTATTCTGACTACCTTTCCTCCATCCTTTGGCAGATGAGTTGAAGTCACATACATATATCTTATAGCCACAGTCTACATGTCAAAGATGTACTGTTATGGCAGGTACCTCATAGTGCATCACAAGATGTTCTGACTATAGGGCCTGCATGAGAGAGATCCAAGCAGACCAAATACACCCCCCTGCAATGCCTAAAAAATTACAGATATAAAAAGTACACTATGCAAATAAACATCATAATGTATTTATTTATTTTTATATTTGTTAACCAGATTAGTCCAACAGGGCCCAGAGAGACCTTTTTTAGCAGAGACCCGAGAAGAAAAGTTCCAGGAAAGTAATTAAAAAAATAAGAAAAACTTGACAATTCAAGTTGCAAGATAAAACAGTACAAAAACAGAGAGAAATACACAAGCCAAAACAGTATTTTGAGAATGCAGTAACAATACGTTTGAGAAATTTGGTTAACATTAAGTTATTTACAAGCAATGCAGCAATGCCTAAAATAAAAAATAAAAAAATTCAGAGTAACATCATGACATAGTACAACAAAGATGCATTTAATAGCATAGGTACTAACTGCAGAAAGAGTAATATATGTACACATTTCCGGTAGATACCAGGTACTTAGATATGTTAATTGAGAGAAAAAAAAATTGTTGGGTAATTTCCTGACAAGTACATATCCATGCATGTTGGAAATTAATTTTAATTGCTTTCCAAATTCACCAGTTTTGGTAGTGGAGCGAAGGGACAATGGAGGTTTGTTCCATGAGTATGCAATTGCATGACTGTAAAGTACTTTGGGGCTATTTAAGATGCTGTGTGCAATTTGTAGTTGTGATATTTGAAGCATGTGGGAGACCTCAGGCCATCTTAAGCTTTTCAAGGATATACACTGATGGGATTTGTAGCTATTACTGGCTGTGAATCTTGCTATCTTGATATAGGTAGTTTCTAGTCTGGTTAAGAGGTTATTTTAGAAGTTAGTAAGTATGGGAGCAGCATACACCAGGGATGGTAGAATAAATGTTTGAGCCAGTACAGGTCTAGATTTTTCAGGTATATATTTATGAAAAACTGAAAAATATGCCTCTATACAAGTGAAGGTTCTAAGTTAAATGTACAAAAAACACTTGCAAGATGTTGCAAAATACATCTCGCAAGTGTTTTTGTACGTATATTTATTTATATATTATATTTGGTATTATAGTATAAAAGACCTAGTTTTTGATTGGACTTTCTGATACAGTTTATGATACAGCGGTCAAGTTTTAATTGGTCATCTATAGAAACGCCAAGCAATTTGGTGTTTGAGTCGATGATGATAATTGTATTATCTAAGGATGAGATGGTGAAATTGCCTTTAGCTGGACTGAGGTATTTTAGAAGGAAAAGGAGAAGCTTGGTCTTTTTGGGGTTGAGGTAGCCACTGTTCTACTAGGTGCAGAGATTGTGGAGTGACAGTATGGGGATTTTGTATATTGTCGGAGGTGTTAACTGTGGAATCGCCTGCATATTGTATTAAGGCAGAGTGGGGGCAAGAGACATGGAGGTTATTTGTAAATGCATTAAAAAACAGGGGGCCCAGGATAGAACACTGGGGAGCCCCGGTCTTAAGACGGACAGGGGAGAAGGATGTTTGTCATCTGACAGACATATCTGTTTGAGAGGTAGCTGTTAAACCAGGAGGTAGTGGAGGTAGGGAGCTGTAGGTTGGAAAGTTTGTTTAGGAGGATGAGATGGGAAACAGTATCATATGTTTTGGATAGGTCAAGGAATAGATTTCTCTGGCTTGGGTAATGTGTGTGAAAGATAGGAGGACAGTGGTAGTACTGTGCAAGTCAGAAACCATGCTGTGTGGGTGTAATTAGGTTTATCTGTAAGAGGCGGTTTAGTATTTGTCTTATATATACATTTTTCTAGTATCTTGGGTAAGGTGGATAATATGGCAATAGGCCTGTAATTTGAGGGTTCTGTAGAATTTCCTCCCTTGTGGAGGGGTATTATGAAGAATTTTTTCCAGATATCGGATACTCTACTTTGTTGTATGGATATATTGATAAGTGTAGATACAGGGTATGCTACGGATTCTGCCGCATGTTTGAGAAATAATGGAGGGAGTTTGACGGCTGATGGGGAACAGGGTTCGAGTTTAAGACGTGATCTGATGAAGGAAGTTGCTATGGGTGCTTATGGAGAATGATGGAAGAGATGAGGTGGGAGGTAGAGTGTTTATATTGAGAGTTTTTGGTTTAGTAACCTTCTATTGTTTCGGTGAAAACGTTGTTAAGTGGTTCATTAGAAGGTTTGTTAGAGAAGGGATTTGGTGAAGAGGGGTTCCCTGGAGATAGTAGTTTGTTTGAGTGATATAATTTCTTCGGGTTGGAATGTGGGCTGCTCAGAGATTTTTGATAAAATTATTTTTTGTCTAGTAGGACCTGCTTTTTTGTTTGGTTGCAAAGCTGTTTGCACAAGTTCAGGTGGAAAGTTGAGTTGCTATTTTATTCCATGCTCTCCAGGCACTCTCTCTCTCTCTTTTGTTAATAACTGATTGAGTTGCCTGGTTTAGCCATGCTGCATAACTACATTTTAGCCTAATTTTTCTACTGAGAACCAGGGTGTTAAGAGTCTCTAGGAATAAATTGTTGAAGCTTTGGACAGCCTCATTAAGGGGTAGCGTGTGTAGGAATGACCAGTTTACAGTGGATAGTAATCCTTTTACACAGTGACAGGGTTGTAGTTTTTAAGGTTACGAGACTCTCTGTATTGGTGGC
The DNA here is from genome assembly GCF_019279795.1 of Protopterus annectens. Classification (NCBI taxonomy): domain Eukaryota; kingdom Metazoa; phylum Chordata; order Ceratodontiformes; family Protopteridae; genus Protopterus; species Protopterus annectens. The sequence continues at coordinate 1,602,184,301 of NC_056731.1, forward strand.
TCTTGTTAAGATTGGGAGAGTGTCTGACTACTGAGGTAGGGAGGTGGTCACTAAGGGAGCTAGGTAGGGTGGAAAGGTTATGATCGCACTGGGGGTTGTATACTAATATCCAGTCGGTACAGCCATTTTGGGAATTTCTTTTGCTGGTGCATGGGTGAGGTGGATCAGCTGGGTAAAGCCATAAAGGTTTATAGAGTAGCTAGTGGATGCAATATTAACAAGGTTCCAGTCAATATTCATATCCCAAAGGATGGCAGAAATGCAGGAAAGAAACTGTTAAGAGTATGTGAATGTTTTTACCTTGGGTATGTAGATTGCTGCAATGACAAATTTTCTGTGTTGATTTAGGTTCCAGGTTGCTACAAGTATTTCAGCAGGGCAGAAATCAGGGGGAGCTATTGGGGGGAGCTAGTCAGAGTAGAGTACAGCTACTCCTCCATCCTTTTATTTATTTTTTACTTCCATCCAGTCGAACAATATTATAACAGGGGGGAGAATTTTGCAGTTTGCAATATGAAGTTTTAGCCATGTCTCAGCTAGACCAAGTACATCTGGGTTATATTGAGAAATCTAGGCGTGAAGGAGGGTACTTATTGACAAAGCTTTGTATATTAATTGAAAAAAAAAAAAAAGAGATTTTTGGAGGCTTGTGATCGTAATGAGTTATTTGTGAGGCACTTGGAAATGGCTGGTGCTGTACAAGTATGGTTAGAGTGCTGTTGGCAAGGGTCTGGGTTGGGGTGAATATTACCAGATAAGAGTAGTATTGTGCTTTGAAGTATTCATAGGAAGAAATATTTGCAAAGGAACTGATGTTTTGTTTTGATGAGAGGTTGGGCATTTGGTAGTATTTTGAACTTGTGAAATGATATAGTGGTATGGTTAAAGAGAGAGGGGGCAATAGGGGTGGAGTAGTTATTTGTATGGTGGGTAGTGGGATAAGAGTGTGTGAGAGATCGGGTGGTAAGCAGGTGAAGAGTATGGTAAGTGGTTAGAGATGAGAAAAGAATTAGAAATAGGAGGGAGAGAAATTAGTTTTGAAAGGTATAGCCATGATTTAGTTTCAGCTCAGAAATAATTAAAGGGTAACAATTTATTTAAGGTTAGTGGAAGAAATTGGGAATTAACTGACTGAGTTTTCTAAAGTGAGTGACTGAAAGAGTTAAAAGCAGGTAACAGATAAGACTCAGGAGGGGTGGGGAGTGGGTGTTACAGTGAATAGTAATGTGGGGTATGAAAAGAGGAGAGGGATATCTATTGGTTAGTGCATTGGCAGGGCAAAGCAGGTTTAACCATAACGGAGCTGATGTCAGGGGTGGGTGGGAATAGGGGTACAGTAGGGGAGTGGAGTAAGCCCGAGCGTAGCAAGGGCAAACGGAACAGGATGAGCCAGAAAAACTGGACCAGGCCAGCTTCCAAGAAAACAATCAGGAAAACCAAGCTCAGGTCAATTCCAGGTCACTGTATCGCAGTATCTTCCCAATAACTAGAAATCTTGTGCTACTAATCTAGTACAGTGTGATGAAAAGGACCCCCACTTCTATAGAGGAAAGCAACAGAAGTATAGGCTGCAGGTACATTGGTAAACCTTTTCCATACCTTTTCTATTACTGCATAATAATAATAATAATAATACAAATAATGAGAATAATAAATGTTTGCATGGTCAATGAAGTAGCCTTAGCTATATGGGTTGTATTTTGCACAGGATACAGCTTCCAGTCATGAGTACATTACATGCACCCAAACCATTCGTCAGCTCAAGGTTCAGAGTGTTTCATCATTCGTTCAGTACATCAAACAGTTCGTTAGGAGGATTGTTTTGTTAAAATGCTATCACTGGTTTGTATTTCAAGATCAATACACAGTGGGTAGTTAGCTTGTGTCCTGTCTCCACTACTTTGAGATCTCAAAGTTGGTATACATAATTAGAATTGAGAGTCTGGGGCACTTGCCCACTGCATAAAATGCTTGTCCACTGCATAAAATGCTTGTGTTTTTTTTAATTTTTTTTTTATTGAGTTTCAACCATTTGAAGTGAATGTAGTGTATGCTGCTTTAGTGAGATATACTGATACATATATGTTTGTTTAAATACAGTCACCATGGCAACAAACATACAAAATAAAGCAGAGGGAGGGAGTGGCTACTGCAGCAGTAAGCATTTATCATTACGGTAAGTTTAATATACTTGCACAACTCTTACTTTACTACGTCCATCTTTACGATCACTGCTGAAGTAGAATTAGCTACACAGGTAGATAACCAAAGCTTTGATGGACTGAGATGTCCACAAGCCCCTGGAGAATGGTCCTAGCAAAGACTATGCTAGATCTGGAGAATTAATGTAGTTTGTAAAGGTATGCACAGAGGACCAAGTTGCTACTTCTAGTATACTTGTAGAATCCAAACCTTTCCAAAAAGCCAGACATGAAGCAATATAAGACTCTGGTAGAATTTGCCCATGAAGCAATATAAGAGTCTGGTAGAATTTGCCTTGAAACTGCCTTATCGTGGTGGATATAACAAAAGGTAAGAAATATCATGAGGAAATCAATTGAAATGCTCTACTTTGATACAGACTTCCTTTTTTCTTACCTTTACAAAAATGAACAACTGGTAAGAGTTTGGAAAAGATTTTGTTCTTTCAGGGTAGCACCAGAGTCATCTATGAATGTCCAAGTTTTGCAGTATCCTTTCTCTTTTGTTTTTAGTTTCTGGAAAGAAGGCAAGGAGATGGATAGCATGGCTTAAAGTAAACCCTGATAACATAAATGAAAGATTACTTCTGAAGGAAACCCTAACTTTGTGGAAAAGGATACTAATTGTGCTGACCTCTACAAGAAAATTAACAATGGTTTTCCATGTTATGAACCTCTCAGGTCAGCCTGATGAGCTGGCTGACAATGGAACAAGCATTAGGTTTCCCAAGACAAAATTAAAATTCCAAGTAGGAGCCACCAGTTTCCTAGAAGGCTTGGTATGCAACACCCCCTTTCAAAAACATTTTCACAAGAGATTGTGCCCACAAAAAAACATGCAGAATCAGAGAAACCTCAGCCCTGAAAGTGTGCTGGCTCATGCCTTGGCACAAACTAGAAAATCTTTTCCATTTACTAAATATATATCACTTTCTAGTAGCAGGTTTTCTTGCCTCCTCTAAAACCAGATGCACATACTCAGAAAACAGGTGCCCAAGAGGTACTATGGTTTTATTATTTATTTACAGTTGTTTGGACTTGGGATGCATCAAACACTCCTTGTCTTGCATGAGCAGGTCCAGTCTCCGAGGAAGCATGTAGTAATTGCCCTTAACCATTTCTAAAGATTTTAGTGGAAATGTCAGGGAAAGCATACAGGAAGGAAAAGCATGGGTCTTCCAGGCCTTCTTGCATGGATTCCTTGAAGCACCCTGCTCCCTGAAGCGGTTGGGAGGGTGGCCTAATGGTTAAAGTGTTTGCCTTACAAACACAAGGTGCAGAGTTTGAATCTCACAAGGGATAATTGGCTAGGCTTGAAATGGCTCGCAAGGGCAGTTAGCTTAGTACTAACCTATGAAACTATGAACCCTGAAGCAGAATTTTGCCAACTGACTGTTGGGACTGGAGGTGAAAAAATATGTATTTGAGGTGTTCTCCACAGCTGGATCAATTCCTGGAAGACTCCCTGATTCAATTTCCATTTGTGAGGGTCTGTTCTGGTCCTGCCTAGCTTGTCTGTCACACAATTTTGCTCCCAAGATATGAAGAATGCTTGTATCTAAAAGCTATATTCCAGGCTACCATGACTAATCTGCAAAGAAGGTAAGATCTGGTTCCCACCTGTTTGTTTGGGTTACCTTCATATTGCCAATAGCCACATCCCCGACTCAGAATCCTCAAACTGCAATGTGCGACTTCGCAAAACCGTGAATGCCGAAGTTCCGAATGACAAAATCCCACCCCCTTTTTGACCCATGGTAGCACTTGTTTCAGCTGTGGAGCGGTTGGAAATGTCTATGTCCGCTGTTTTTTCTGTGTAGAGATTTCGGCCGGATGAAATTCATGGAAATGGTTCGAGTATGTGAACATTCAGTGGATATACTTTCGGTAATATAAAGGTAAACAGCTTTTTTATATACTACATCCCTGTGGTGGTGTATATAAAACACTTGTATTGATGTTGGGGAGAACTCAAGAGCATTTACAAGGGCCAACATGTTATTTACATTTATATGTTTTGGTTTGTCTCTTCTGGTCCCAGGACCTTGCCCTTTTATCCCCAAAGATATTGCTCCCCAAGTAAAAGTCTGAGGCTTCTGTTGTTAAAGAGTGTTCTGGAGCTGGAAGGGAAAATGACAGACCCAGATTCTGACAAATTTGGTTTCGCCATCAAAAAAAAAAAATCTACTCATTTCATACACCCGAAAACTGAAATCTGGAATGTTGAATTTGGAACCATACAGATCTTAGGCACCAATGTTTTTTTTTTTCATGTGGAGTCTTCCTAGAGCAATCAAACTTACAGAAGCCATGAAACCCAGAATCCTAAAAAATTCCCTGACACAGGCAGCAGTCTGAGTGGATAATCTCAGAAAAAGATCTAGATACAGATCTTTTTCCTGTAGAAGAAACATTCTTTGAATTCAGGTATCTAGGATACACCCGATGAAAACAATCCTATGAAAAGGAGTCAAACAAGACTTTGTCATCTTCTCTTGTCATTCCTATCTGTGTAAGAGAGCTCTCATCCATGCGAGTGATTCCTGACACTGAAATACTTTGCAAAGATAACCAAGTTGTCAAAATAAGGAAAGATGTGCATACCTTGCAGTCTACAGCAGGCTATCACAGGAGTGAGACATTTTGTAAAAACTACTGCAGTAGTGTATAGATCAAAGCATATGTGATCCATACACAGAAAATCTAAACATGTAAAATCTTGACCTATAGAAATGTGATGAAATGCACATGTTAAATTTAAGGTCACCAGAAACTCAGAAGGGGAGTAAGAAGTAACAAATTGTGAAGAGAACATTTTGAACTTGGAAACCATCATGAACACACACAGATCCAGAAAAGTCCCCATGACTCTTTCTTTAGCACCAGAAACATGCTTGATAAAATCCATCTCCAAACACAGGAGGAGGTACAGTTTCTATCGCTCCCTGAGACAGCAGATGTTGAACAACATCAGGAAAAAAAAAAAAAAAAAAGAGGCATTTGACTTGGTGGAGGAGGAGGAGGAATCCCTCAAAAAGGAGGGAAGAGACTCAGTACCATGTGCAACACTGATCGATCACTTTTCAGAACCCGTCTCTATGAAACTACCTGTTGCCAAAGACAGAAATGGAAGTTAAGACTTTCTGGAAGGATCAAGGATTTGTCAAGGTGGGAAAGGGGAGTGAAGTCTTGTAACTAGTCAGATTTCTTAGACTGTTCATTATTCTGGGTGGTTCCTCCTCTTTTTTTTTTTTTGGATCCTCCTGGTCACTGGTTTTTAAGCATTTGCTTACAGCAGCTTGCTGCGTTTATTTTGCTTTTTGAATAAGGTTGCAGGGATAGCACAAATCTCTTTGGCAAACAGAGAAGGAAAGCTGAAAAATCTGAGAGATTCCTTTAATCGGATAACCTCTTGTCACACTTTAAGGACCTCTAAAGCAGAAGGTTCAAAAACAAACCCTCTATCCAAGATAGAATTCAAAATTTCAGTTTTGACATCTTCGAGATAGTTTGAGAATGCAACCAAGCAAAGCTCCTCATAGTTCCAGTGGCAGCAGCCCTGGAAAGGTCAACTGCAGAATCATAAGTGCACTGCAAACATTGGGCAGCCATTTGAGACAGAGAAAGTACAGTTATGTACACTTACCATAAATGTAAATGTTAAGAGTGTATTCACTGTTGCAATTATCACATTTGGGTTATCTGCCTGCAGGTAGCCCTCAGCCAGCCTGAATGCCAGTGTCTTGGATTGCTGCATCGTATGCTGTCTCTTCTTCCATGACGTCGGGTCGTCAGGGGTATAAAACACGCAGCTGATGCCATTACATCAGTTTTTCTTGCCCCAGATGTCAGGTGCCCCCACAATAGGAAGAAATTATATGTTATGGTACATCTCCATCAAAAAGCAAATACACCAAACAAGAAGGAAAAGTATAGCCAATAGAAGTCAAGGGGCTGGAGAAAGGGTAACCAGGACTGCAACAGTGTATACACTCGAACATCTACATTTATGGTAAGTGTACACAACTGTACTATGTTCTTTGTGTTTCACTGTTGCAGTCATCACATTTGGGTTGATTCCCAAAGCCAAGGAAGTGGGGAGGAAGAAAAAATAGGCATGTGGTAATGCTTGGTGAAGGTAGGTACAGAGCTCCAAGTAGCAGCTTCTAGGATGTCCCTGGTAGGGACTCCTCCGAGAAAGGCTGTGGGCGTAGAATCAGCCCTGGTGGAATGTGATCCTATCCCCTGTGGGGTAGATTTTCCATGGTGCTTATAGCAGAAATAAATGCAATGGGCTATCCATTTAGAAATGGTTTGCTTTGAAATGGCCATCCCCTCTGCCCCTGTAGCAAAGCCAGCTAGCAGCTGTTCAGATTTTCTGAGAGGCTTAGTCCTATCCAAATAAAATCTAAGTTGTCTGTGCATGTCCAGAGAGTGCAGTATTCATTCTCCTTTGTTTTGTGGATTAGGGAAAAGGTAGGCAAATGAATGGACTGATTTAGGGCCACACTAGACACCACCTTGGGCATAAAGGAAGGATTGGTCCTGAGGGAAACCCTGTCTGCATGGAAGATAATGAAGGGTTCCACTGCCATGAGGTCCTGTAATTCAGACATTCTTCTTGCTGAAGTGATGACTAAAAGGAAGGCTGTTTCCAAGAAAGTAATTTCAACTCTGCAGTTGCAGCAGGCTCAAAGGGAGGGAGGGAGAGTGAGCTTTTTCAATACAAAGTTAAGGTTCCAGGATGGAGTAGAGGCTCTCCTGGGGGGTCTTAAATTTTTGGCCTCTCTAAGGAATTGCTTTAGCAGGGGGTGAGAGAACAGAGGTGGCTCAGTATTATAATGTGATGAAATGGCAGAGGCATGAATTTTAAATGATGAGAAGGATAGGCCCTTGTGGAGCATTTCTGTTGTACTGAAGAATATGAGGTAAGCTGGGCACAGAGTCTGGCTCCAGGAACAGTATCTTTTCCACTTTTCAGCATAGGATTTTCTAGTAGTAGACTTCCTTGCCTCCAGAATGACATCTAGCACCTGCTTACTGAGGGATGCTATTGGAGAGCTCAAGGAATTAGCCAGGCTGCAAGGTTCAGGGTTTGAAGGTGAGGGTGCAGAATCTGGCCCGCCTGCTGGGACAGCAGGGAAGGGGTCAGAGGCAGGTGCCATGGTTCCAGCAGTGTCATACTATGCAAGAGGGGGCACCAGTGCTAGTGTGGCCAGTCTGGTGCAATCAGCATTGACCTTGGCTTGTAGTGCTTGATCTTTTACAGAACCTTCGAGAGGAGAGGCAGAGGGAGAAAGGCATACACTGAGAGCCTTTCCCAGGTAAAGGACAAGGCATCCACTTTCCAAGCTTGACTGTGGGAAATCCTTGTGCAGAATTTGTCCAGTTGGTAGTTCTGAGGAGAGGCAAACATGTCTACCTCTGGAGTCCCCCATTTGTTCCTCAAGAGGATGAATATTTTTGGTTCCAGTTTCCATTCGTGTGGGTCCATATGATTTCTGCTTATGTCGTCTGCCAGTGAATTTAGCTTGCCTGGCAGGAATTGAGCTTGTAGGTGCACTTGGTAGCTCAAGGTGGTGTTCCACACAGCCAAGGCTAGTCTGCAGAGAGGGTAGGAGTGGGTTCCCCCCTGCTTGTTTATGTGCCACATAACTGTGGTGTTGTCTGTCTTTACCAATAGCTGTCCTGGAAGAATGCAGTCTTTGAAGGTTGTCAGGGAATTCTGTACAGCTAACATTTCTTTTTGGTTGATATGCAGGTGCATCTGTCTCGGGTTCCATTTGCCCTGAATGCACTGCCCTGCCAAGTGAGCCCCCCATGCATAGTCTGATGCGTCTATTGTTAGGTTTTGGGCGGCAGGGGTAGAGTGAAAGTGGTAGCAGGCCTCTGCCCACCAAAGGAACTCTGTCTTTATACAAGGAATAAAAAATCACAGCGGGAAGTCCAAAAGAGAACACCAGCAAACTAAATGCAGTAAAAAATGAACGCAGTTTTATTTTTTACGAAAAAGCGTTTTCGCCACAGACAACCATGCAGCTTCTTCAGATAAAATTCAAACAATACTCCACTGATTTAAATACACACAAAACAGGAAGTAGATAAATTTACGTCACTAAAACAATGATACAACCTGTCATCGTATTATTAAACACACCCCTCCACAAATATACACTAGGCTAGCTCAGCCCACAAAACTAAGAGCAGTTAAGAAACAGTAAGGTCAGCATAAAAATCACACAAGACATATAACTAAAAATCTCTAAATAAAGAAATAAACTGAAAATTATTAAAAAATACATAATAAATATATTATGGTAAGTACAAAAATTTACCTCAAATAACTACGTAGTTTTAAAACTGCATTAATATTACAGTTTTCATTGAGACCCGGAGCTTTAAAGGCATCCAAAGAAAGTTGCCATTCAAGCTCACGGGTCTCTAGCATCAATGACAGTGGCCCACCCCTAATGCTCCCTTGTAAGTGGTCAATACCCATAAAGCAGAAAGCATGTCCTGGATTCTTATCCACATGCTTAGCTAAAGCGTTGTCACCTTTATTTTTCTTTATGGCATACGTATGTTGATAAATACGCTCTCTGAGTTTGTGATCCGTCTTTCCAATATAGAAGGCGGGACACCAAACACAGAATGCAGCATAAACCACAGAACAAGTTTGACAATTAATCTTATGGTGAATGTGGAATTTCCTATTCCCAATGGTAAAAGAACTACCAGGTCTGATGTACTTACAATAATTACAAGAGCCACACTTAAATGTCCCTTTTTGTCTACAGAAAGAAGAGTCAAGGCCTTTTCTTTGTAACAATTCTTTGAGGTTACTGTCCCTTTTAAATACTACAAAGGGGGACCCAATTTTTCCACCAGATCAGCCGAACTAGAAATAAAGTGCCAGTTCTTTTTAATGATTGACATTATGGCCATAGCATTCACATTGAATGTAATAATGAAGCTAAGGTTAAACTATTTGTCACCATGGGTATGATTCAGGTATTGAACTTCTGTTGAAGGAATATTATCCTTAGGAGGTAATACATCCTGAATTTCAACCCTTGGAAGAAGACTAGTCAAGTAGGGGCTTGAAATAGCCTTCAGACCTTTTCAGACTAACTTCATTAAATAACTCATCAAACAATTGAGTAGGATACCGGTTACAAAACATATCCTTCAAAGAGAACATTCAATAAGAAAGTTAGGTAAAGTGCTGCACATTCTTACAGGACCAGCTGGCCCTTCATTATAGCCCTTTTCTGTCTAAAGGATGTGAACTGGAGAAATGCAAAAATGAATTGCAATCTTTCTGTAGATAGAAGATGTTAAAACATCAAGCTCCTTGACCAACTTAACATCAAGGTAATCTATCTCTGATGTGGAAAAATTAAGTAAACTTCAAGAAGGTGGTCGTTTGGTTAATAATATTGACAAAAACATCCACTACTAGTATCTCCTTAAAAAGGATAAATATGTCATCCAAGAATCTGGTATAAAGTCAACTCAGGATTACAAAAAAGTGTTTCTCCCAAAAGATTCACACTAAGCATACAGTGAGCCCATGGCCACACCCTGTTTAAATATATCCCCTTGTCAAACATGAAGAAATTAGATGTAAGGACAATCTCCAACAACTCGGTGACCAAGTTAATTTCCAAGTTTGGTGCTCCCAGTTCCGACAACAAAATCCCAATCCATTCCACTGCTTCTATATGTGGAATGGAGGGTCGACCACATCAATAGTTTAAAAATTATTGCGACCATCAAAGGGGATTTTGTTAATGTTGCTTAAGAATGTCCATGAATCCTTACAGATACTTGGGATCAGTCTAATGTATTTTGACAGAATACTGTCTATAAATCTTGAGCACGGATGGGTCATCGATGAACGACCATCGACCAAGGCTCTCATGGGGGGGGGTTAAAGGCATCCTTATGGATCTTAGGGATGCCAAACATAACAGGAATTTTTGCTGGAAAGATGTCAATGAAATTATACATATCAATATCAATCTTTTCTCCCAAATATAAATCCCTGTAATACCCTCTAATTCGACCATGAGTAACATTAACCTCATTCAAAGAGGCCTCACCATAAGCTGGGCTGTTTAAAATAAGGAGCATTCTTTCCTTGTAATCAAGCTCATCCAAAATCACTAAACACCCTCCTTTATCTGGTTTAATGACACAAATTGGCAATTCACTCAGATGGCGGAGCCCTGCTGCTTGCTCCTTGGTAATGTTGAACTTAGAAAAGTCAACCTTACCCTGTGTTGATGAAAACAAGTGCCTGATGTCAACCTCACACATACTCTCAAACAATTGTAAATTGCCATGCAAAGGTGGGTTAAATGAACTAGGCATTTTAAGTCCCAGCAACGCATTAGTGACATGGTCACCAAAAAACACCTTTAAATTCAGCTTACGGGTGAAAATTTTCAAATCAATAATAGCCTTAGCCAGGTTACCAGTAGAGGATGGAACAAAAGAATAGCCAAATGCTAGTAAGTCCACTAGATCGGGTTCAATGTCAACCATGGAAAAGTTATAAATCAAGGGGATATACTTGCAAAAACAGGGTGTGGCCATGGGCTCACCCTGTGAATCTTTTGTCGCCTTTTGGGAGAAGCACTTCCTTTTTTGTAATCCTGAGTTGACGAAGTATATTACCTTTTATACCAGATTCTTGGATGACATATTTATCCTTTTTAAGGGAGATACTAGTAGTGCGGATGTTTTTGTCACTATTATTAACCAAACGACCACCTTCTTGAAGTTTACTTCTAATTTTTCCACATCAGAGATAGATTACCTTGATGTTAAGTTGGTCAAGGAGCTTGATGTTTTAACATCTTCTATCTACAGAAAGCCGACCTATTGCAATTCATTTTTGCATTTCTCCAGTTCACATCCTTTTAGACAGAAAAGGGCTATAATGAAGGGCCAGCTGGTCCGTGCTGTAAGAATGTGCAGCACTTTACCTAACTTTCTTATTGAATGTTCTCTTTTGAAGGATATGTTTTGTAACCGTGGGTATCCTACTCAATTGTTTGATGAGTTATTTAATGAAGTTAGTCTGAAAAGGTCTGAAGGCTATTTCAAGCCCCTACTTGACCAGTCTTCTCTTCCAAGGGTTGAAATTCAGGATGTATTACCTCCTAAGGATAATATTCCTTCAACAGAAGTTCAATACCCGAATCATACCCATGGTGACAAACAGTTTAACCTTAGCTTCATTATTACATTCAATGTGAATGCTATGGCCATAATGTCAATCATTAAAAAGAACTGGCACTTTATTTCTAGTTCGGCTGATCTGGTGGAAAAATTGGGTCCGTCCCCTTTTGTAGTATTTAAAAGGGACAGTAACCTCAAAGAATTGTTACAAAGAAAAGGCCTTGACTCTTCTTTCTGTAGACAAAAAGGGACATTTAAGTGTGGCTCTTGTAATTATTGTAAGTACATCAGACCTGGTAGTTCTTTTACCATTGGGAATAGGAAATTCCACATTCACCATAAGATTAATTGTCAAACTTGTTCTGTGGTTTATGCTGCATTCTGTGTTTGCTGTCCCGCCTTCTATATTGGAAAGACGGATCGCAAACTCAGAGAGCGTATTTATCAACATACGTATGCCATAAAGAAAAATAAAGGTGACAACGCTTTAGCTAAGCATGTGGATAAGAATCCAGGACATGCTTTCTGCTTTATGGGTATTGACCACTTACAAGGGAGCATTAGGGGTGGGCCACTGTCATTGATGCTAGAGACCCATGAGCTTGAATGGCAACTTTCTTTGGATGCCTTTAAAGCTCCGGGTCTCAATGAAAACTGTAATATTAATGCAGTTTTAAAACTACGTAGTTATTTGAGGTAAATTTTTGTACTTACCATAATATATTTATTATGTATTTTTTAATAATTTTCAGTTTATTTCTTTATTTAGAGATTTTTAGTTATATGTCTTGTGTGATTTTTATGCTGATCTTACTGTTTCTTAACTGCTCTTAGTTTTGTGGGCTGAGCTAGCCTAGTGTATATTTGTGGAGGGGTGTGTTTAATAATACGATGACAGGTTGTATCACTGTTTTAGTGACGTAAATTTACTACTTCCTGTTTTGTGTGTATTTAAATCAGTGGAGTATTGTTTGAATTTTATCTGAAGAAGCTGCATGGTTGTCTGTGGCGAAAACGCTTTTTCGTAAAAAATAAAACTGCGTTCATTTTTTACTGCATTTAGTTTGCTGGTGTTCTCTTTTGGACTTCCCGCTGTGATTTTTTATTGGTTTTTTATTCGTGCTGTGGTTTATTTATACAAGGAATGATAGGAATCATTGATTCCAGGTCCTGAGAATGTTGACACCATAGGCTTTAGATATCATTGTAGTTTCCTCATATGCAGTCTTGCATATGGAATTAGTAAAATGTAAGAGTCCATAAACCCCAGGGCTTGCAGAATTTTCGTTGTAGATAGCTGGGTCTTTGTGGCCAATAGTTTGAAGTAGGTTGTCAAATAAACGTGTTTCTCTGGAGTGAGGAATGCCATCTGGGAAGCTGTGTTCAAGCTTGCTCTCAGGAATACAATCTGTTGGCTGGGTACTAGGTGAGATTTCTTTTCATTTATGATGTACCCCAGTGAGGTTAGACGTTTCTTTACGAATGCCAGATGCTTTAATAGCAAGTCCTGGCTTCCTGCCTGAATCAGACAATCATCCAAGTATAAGTATATTTGAATATTTCTCTGCCTGCAAAATGCAATGGCTGGAGCTAGACACTTTGTGAATACCCTGGGCACAGTAGATAAGCCAAAGGGAAGCGCAGAAAACTGATAGTGCATGGAGCCTGCCCTGAAGTGTAGGTATTTCCTGCAAGATTCCCTTATTGGAATGTACAGGTAAGCTTCCTTTAAGTCTAAGGTTGCCAACTAGGCATCTTTGCCTAGCATAGGAAGCAGCTGTTGAAGTGTTAGCATTTTGAATTTTGGGATTACCAGAAAGGTGATTAGAACAGACAGGTCCAGAATATGAGGCCAGGAGCTGTCTTTTCTGGGTACCAAGCAAAGTCTTGAATAAAAACCTTGTCCCCTTTGTTCTGCTGGGACAGGTTGAATAGCCGTGATACTTAGAAGAGAGAGAACCTGTTGTTGGGCCTCCACCCACTGATTTGGGGGTAGGTCTGGCCAACTGTCTGGGGTTGGTAGGGTGTGGAAGTGGAATCTGTATCCTTGGGAAACTATATTCAAAACCCATTTGTCCTGGGTAATGATTTCCCAGTATACTGCATGCAGGGCGAGCTTTCCTCCTAAGGGAGCAGGCAGTTGAGCAGGGCTTGAAAGTATTGAGGTTAAGTCATTGTGCCATTTTTCCATAGCGGGGTGGCTTACTACTCTCCCTGCTTTGGAAGTGGGAGCCCCCCCCCCACTGCTTAGGCCTGTATGTAGCCTGAGACTGTAACCTAGGTGGTCTGCTGTTCCTGGGTTTGGACTGAGAAGGCCTGGAAGAGACTGGAAAGGACCAATTCTTTGAAGGCCAATGCCTACTAAAATCTGGGAGGCTGTACTTGTAGGAAATCTTTAACAGTTTGCATAGATTTAGCTTTTTCCTCCATCCTTTTGAGGACTTTGTCTGCTTTGTTGCCAAACAGGTGGTCTTGGTTTAAGGGAGCATCCAGTAATTTAGCTTTAACATGATCTGGCAAGTTTTGCTCCTTAAGCCAAGCATGCCTTCTAAGGATAGACCCAGTGGCAGCAGCCCTGCAAGATGCTTCTAAAGAGTCAAAACCACATTGCAAAGTATGTTTACCAACTTGTTCTGCAGAATGCATTACATCCTGTAATTGTGTGTGTTCAGCACAGTCCGGAATCAGTGTCATTTTCTGTTAAATTAGTCCCATAATATGCTGATGGTACTTTAACATACAAAACTGGTAATTTTAAGCCCTAATAGCCAAAGTAGCAGAAGTGTATACCTTCTTATCCCATCTGTCCAAGGCTGTAGAATCTATCAGAAGGGGTAGGATTTCTACAGTAGTAGTCTTAATGCCTTTTGGTCCTTAGGAAATGGTCTCTGGATCCGCAGTAGGATTCTTGAAAAGGAACTTGTGAGAGTCAGGTACTCTAATACCAGTCAGGTTTTCTGAGAGCTGGAGGTAAAGTGTCTGGGAAAAAGCTAGATTCCAAGAAAGCATCATCTACAGTGTCCAGAGCAGGAGGGGGATAGCTAAAGGCCTGTGTTGAGGAAGGAGTAAGAATTCCCTAAGCCTCCTTTTGGAGTCAGAGTAATCCTGTCTTTCCTAGTGAAAATGCTCCCTAAGAGTGTGCAAGGTTTCACCAAAAGAAAAACTTCTGGAGGGGAAGCAGAGGGAATGGAATCCCCTGCATCAGAATCCTCATAGGTAGATAAGGGCAAATCCTGGTAATCAGAAGGAACAGAAATATCAGATTCCTGATCAGAAGAATCAGAAGGAAAACCAGTTCTAGGTCTCAGAGGGGGAAGACTGGCTTCCCCCAATTAAGATAATAAGGTCTTCAAGCCATTCTAAGCATTTGTTTTTCAGGCATATGGGCCTGAGCATGTGGTTTGGACGTCTGTTTTCTAGGCATGGTGCGAGTTTTAGGCCTGGATGAAGATGATGGTGTCTGTTTAAAATGCAGTTCTGTAGGCCTGAATACACCCTCGGAAGCCGGTGCCTGCACAGCAGCTCCAGACCCATCTAAGGTAGAGGCATCCGCAGGTTCCACAGTCAAAGAAGCATCTCGCGACATACCAGACTCCGAATGGGTCTCAGTAGAGTCCTGTGAATCTGAAGTAGCGAGTATCAGGGGCTGCGAAAGCACCTCACTGAGTACCAGCAGACTGGCAACTAGCTTAACGGAAGTGTCATCGGCAGTTTTGGACCTATGCGGTCTGTCTCTGTCTTTATCCTTACATTTTTTTCGGAAGATAGACAGTCGGATGGCTTAACAAAGCCATTTTGGAGTACGGATACAGAGCACCAAAATAATTTGCTAGGATAGCCCGAAGACGAATAGTTTGGGGGTTGAACAAGGCACAAAACCGACAGCGAGGGACGTCATGGTCTGGGCCTAAGCAGGGAATGCAGTACGAATGAAAATCTTTATGAGGTATCTGCTTTCCACAGGTAAGACAATTGTTAACTTTTATTGACATCGGTTGGAGCAAGAAAAAAGATCCCCAATGGGGTACTTATCGTTTTTTTGAAGACTTTGGTTCCAAAACTCGAAAACGAAAATTTCAGGAGTCGGATGACTGGCACTTGCATCAAAACTGCTTCTGCTTCGGGCACCGTACGTCAAAAAAAGACTGATGTAATGGCATCAGCTGCATGTTTTATACTCCTGACGACCTGACGTCATGAAAGAAGAGACAGCATCCAACGCAGGAATCCAAGACTCTGGTATTCACGCCGGCTGAGGTCTACCTGCAGGCAGATACCCCAAATGTGATGACTGCAACAGTGAAACACAAAGAACATCAATTATGTTATTGCAAACACTGGGTAGCCATGTGAGACAGAGAACAATTATGTTACAAAAGACATTTCTTCCTCTGACGAGGAAACAGAAACCACAATATTCTTCACATTCTCAAAAGAGGCATCTCAAAACAGGCACGCGTAAACTTTAACATACGAGCTTGACAGATGAGAAGTCTAAAATTAAGGGTTGCAGAAACCACCACTTTTTCCCAAATCTATCAAAAGCTTTCCTGTCCTTGTCTGAAGGAGAGGGATTGGTATTGACCAGATATTCAGCAGTAGCTGGATTCACTAGCACAATGGCTACTGTGTCCGATATAGGAAGAATGTATAAAACTTCTAAGACTGAGGAACTTTACACAATCTTTCTGCTTTCTTGGGAGCAGTTCGCTGTCTGCCAGGCAAGTTACAGGCTATGACAAAACATCCTCCAATGCTGAGAGAACAGGAGGAATTAGAGTAGTCTTAAAAACCCACAACTCATTGAACAGTGGACTATCAAATGTTCCCACTTTAAGAACTGATTCATTCTGTAAATAGTTTCAGAGAAAGAGGGACTAGCAAAAGCCACAAACTCCTTAGAATCTGTCCCTTCACAATCATTTTCTGGTTCAGAAACTTGTACTTCTTCATAAAATGAAAACTCACTTTTCCTTTTACTAGAAACAGTTAAACTAAAAGGGTCAAGAGCTTCAACAAACCAGTGAGCTAAGACATATAAAGCACTCCTGTCTAAAGTGACTGGCATAAAAAGTGAATGTGGAAGATTTCCTCATGAGGGAAATATCTGCATTGCAACAACAAACATTAGCCAACTGCAGATCCTCAAAAGCCAGCAAGCGGAGTGCTCTTAAGTATCAAAAAAGTTCTAAAGGACTTTGGCATCCAAACCTTTTCAGTCAGTTCTGTTCAACATGACTAATGGTTTGGGTGCATTGAAGGTACCCTTAAGCTTTAGGAGATGACTGGCAGATGTACAGATGTATCCAAAGCAGGACACAACCCATACAACTAAGGCTACTGCAGTTGTGATCATAATGATGCGCATTCTCTGGATCAAGAAACTGTGCTTAGCTTGCAATATTTGGTGAGCATAACAATACTTCACTAAGTTGCAGTCGCACAAATCTCATGACCAAAATACTTCTCAACAAATCATTAAAGGTAGAGAAAAAGCTTTGACAATAAACCTTTAGCGCAAGGTAAAGGTCTGCCATATTACTCAAAACAACAAAAAATGATACAGTTAGTCACAAACCTGGACATGCACTTGCTAGTCACTTTCCTGCATTGTTTTCATTGCCAAAGATAAAGACCATGATTCACAGGAGCTGCTCTGTACTACTGTGCAAGTCTTGTGAAATTATGCAGCACTGTGGCACCAGAAGGGGCCACTGAATATTAAATAAAAAACATGCAGGGCTTATGAGTGGCTATGAGTGCTAAGAGTACATAAACAAACCAGTCAGCAAAAATGTGACTAGACTAGACATGCAATGTAACGGATCAAAACGACAAACCTTGTAGTGAGCAATTTATAATGCATACATGCACCATTTAGTAATATCTTTTGAGAAAAGAAAATGTGAACTCAGACTGCTGTATGACAAAATAAATAAATGTTTGTAACAGGCTGTGAAGGCTGCCATATCCTTCAAAAAGGGTAGCACCATAGTCTACAGCCTGTTAAGTAGCCATATATTACTTGTAGCTGCACTACTATGGCGTCCATAATTCGACTTTCAGAAATGTTGATATTCCAAAACATGGAAGCAATTGTATTGAAATTGTGGAACAGTGGGGAATGGGGAATTTACCTTTTTCTACACTGTAGTGCAACCTGCAAGTTGGTATACACATTTTGCAAGGAATGTAAGAGTCTTGCCCCGTGCAAAGACTTTTTTTTAAACTTTTTGACTTTAGCAATTTCAATCGTATGCTCTCAACCAAATCCAGTTCAATGTTAACGCTATGGTATATATATGGTGTCCATATATGTAGGCACCTGACAACATGTAGGAGTGTGCAGGATAGGAAGGAGAAGGAAAAACTTTTTTTTGGGGGGGGGGTAGGACCTTTTTTCATAGAGAAATGAGAAAGGGAAAGGGTAAAGAAGGTAAAAAAAAAGTTAGAAGTAGGATGTGGATAGGATAGTGCGGCGGGGCAACCAGAAAAAATAAATAAATAAAACAAATAAATTAAAAAACAGCAAAGACAAAAGTGGAAGAAATACACGTTGCAGGATGGTGAGCCAATGGAGGAACAAAAACAAATTGATGGTAGACAAATGGTGACAGGTATGGCTGGAACAATGCACAGGGAATGAGGTATTGCAGAAGAGGATGGAAACGTACATGACCGCGTACAGGTTGGGGCAACAGCAGTTACTGAACCTTCCCTATATTGGCATAGGTTCATATGTGTTTTTCCACAGATGAGGCAGCCTTTGGAATACGAATCCATCTCTCCAGCAAGTTCTTTTAGAGTTTCAGGTCCATGGAATGCATAATCATTGTATAAAATTTTTCTTGCGAATATGTAACATTTCCATCAGGGCTGGATCAGAGAATGCCTTGTAGGCCAGGCACAAGTCCCTTTCAATAAAAAGAGTAAAAAGTTAAGGCCTTTAGTTGATCTGCATAAGACGTGTCTTAACCTTTATATTTTTTTTAGTGAGAAACCTCTTGGTCAACTTCAGTCGGTAAGTGTCTGGTTAGGTACATGCAGAAAGGAGCACTGTACTTGATTTTGGGCCTGATGAGGGCCGAGTACATCATCACTAGGACTTCCTTTGATCGTGATGCCATGCCTTTATAAGTTGAGCCACACAGAAGGATTTCCTCACTAATGTAGCTACCCGGCAGTTAAAGTTTAGGTTACTATTTACCTGCACTCCCAGGTACCTCACCAGTGGGTCTATTTTTAGGGGTGTGCTATCAATATTATAATTTGCAGGGTTATCTGATTTACCGAAGGGTATGATTATGCATTCTTTAGCATTTAGTCTCAAACCATGGTTTTGTCACCAGTTGTTCATCATTTTTAGACCCGTTTGTAGGATGTCAACATCATTTGGGGATTCAAGGACTGCTCCAGCTTACAGTCATCAATGAACTTTATTAGCCACAATCCCCCAACATTGGCCTTCCCTTCAGGGAAGTATACATCATATACAGGAGGGATCCCAACACTGAGTCCCATGGTATACTGCTAGTAACAGTTTCTTATCAGAAGTGGATTCACCTATCCGGACTACGTGTACAGTCAGTGAGCCAGTTGGCTATCTACCTGATAACTCAATATATTTATCTAGGATCCCAGAGTGGGAGATGGAGTCAAAAGCTTTGGCCAGGTCTAGATAAGCAGTGTGCACTGTTTTACCCTCATCCATTTCTCGAAGAGGTCCACCAGATTTAGCAAGCAACACATACCTTTGACAAATCCAAATTGGGTCTGGTACTGCTTTTGGCGAGTTCCTATGTCATTATTGATCAAGACCATGATAATTCTCTCCATGGTCTTGCAGATAAAACTGGTCAAGCTTATGGGTCTGTAGGTCCCTGGGTCATCTGATGGACCCCAGTAGATCTAAGTGGGAGTGTTTAGAAGTTTACTATTAGATAATGCACACTGGTGCACAAACTGGCAGCACTTCAAGCAACTGTGAATAGTGGGAGACTATGGAGAGAGTTTCCCCACAGAAGATTGGAGAGGATTGCTTAGATACAAGACATGGGTACACAATGTTTGTGCATCGCTTTTGTAGCAGCAGGGGAGTAAAGCAGTTCAGGTGCTTGTGCAGCAGCAATTCAATCATCTAGTAGTCCTGCAATAAGGAGACAAACTGAAACAGAAGTCATAAGTTAATGTATGCAGACATCACAAACTCTCAAAACCATGTCAGCCCTTATGTAGTAACCATGGCTGACACGAGCCTTTCCTGTCTCCTCTACATGAGGACACAGTTTGCATCATACACTGTTCATGCTGAAAAGGAAAGGACACATCAGGGAAATAAGGTAACTAAGGAGAGTGGTTAAAACAATACATACTGTATTATTCTCAAAAGTATTTCTCAATAGCTGTGTGACAGACCATTGTCAAGTGCGTGCAACTGCACATACTTTAAAATAGGTGTTTTGCTGAAAATGCATTTGATAGAATGAGTTAAGGACTTTATAAAGGAAGCACTGGAGAGATTTGGTTTTCAGTGAGAATGAGGAGTATTGACATTATACATTTATAAAAATATAAAAGTAAGGGTAAAATGCGAGGTGAAATTTCCAAACAATTTAATCGCACAATAACTTTATAGATCTGTCCACTGTCACTACTGTTTGTTATCTAACCTTTAACTGCCTTGTATTTATAGCTACTACCAAGGGACAAGCATAGTATAGAATATATATTTATTAATTAGTATTTATTTACTGAGAAAGCCCGACTGGGCCACAATAGGCTCCTTTTCAGCAGAGGCCTTGGAAAAGCTCCACAGTTAAATTTTAAAAGAGGTTATACAATACATAACCTTTACTGGTTTGCATTGCATCATATTAATCATACAAACAAGATTCAAAAATAAGCATATAAAAAATAAATAAATAAATAAACAGAAGACAGAGAGATTACAGATATTACATTCCACAAAGCTACATTTCAGTTTTACTTAGTACAAGGTTAACAGGTGCAACAGAAAATGTATAGGGCATTACTGCTGGACAGTAGATTGTTTGGCAACAAATTTCTAGGTGTAGCTAAGCTATGTGGTCTTCTGATGAAGTCCAGAAGCTTAAATGATACAAGACCAAAATGGCACTATAGGCAGAGGATAGGTGGATTGAGCTGTAGCAATGTTTACCCAGCAGAAGAGTAGCAAGAGCATAGGTTTGAATCCATGAGGTAGGTCCCAAGGTTTGCTTTGAAAATATTTCGGATTTATTTGTCTTCGGTCTTGTGGAGAGTATTCCAACATTTGTGTACATCTCTTTGCATTAGGAATACATCAGTTCACTTTGTTTACTGTTGGGCTTGAGCAAGTATGTGTCCATAGGCCTGAGAGATTTTGATGGAAAGATGGGAAAGTAACTTGCAGAAATAAATACTGCAAAACCCAGAGAAACACTAGCACTGAAATAGTGCTAGTTATGTTTTTCTTCAAACACCTTTATTGAATTTCACTTGTGACATAAGCAAACTTACATTTATACAAAAATAAATCAAACCATATTAACAAGTTCACACTTACAAACATTATACAATCATCCATATTTTTCTATGTTAAATAATCTAAGCAGTATTACATAAATTTATTTTATTTAATTTGTTGACTGGGATTGTCCGACTGAGCTGAAGAGCCCTTTTCAGTGGAGACCCGGGGAGAAAAGCTCCAACATATTATACAATTTTCATTATAAATTAGCATTAAACAACAATGTTACAGAATTGTTACAAGGCATTAAGTAGCAATACAAATGTTATACAGCGACAATAATCAGGAGTATAGCATAACTATTTCAAGATGTATAAAAAGAAATGTCATTAAGATGAGTATAGTTTTGGGATAAGTGGTTAAAAAACCCAGTTTTATCATGATGTAGTTGCATGAAGGCAAGACAATTACAACAGAATGCTTCTCTGAGACAATCTGCTTAATAAATTTTAGAAGACAGTAGAAAGAGTAGTCAAGGAAGATTAGAGAGAGCTAGTGAGAATGAGTTAAGGGCAGAAAGTAGATTAAGGTATGAGAATGTAGGGAATGTTAAGGAGGGAGAGTGCAGTGGCAGGACCAGTGACTTTTAAAGTGCCCTTTGGTGGCAATTGTTTAGGATGTGTAAGGGTCCTGATTTCTTCAAAATTGCTCAGTTCCTGTCTTCTCCAACCACATTACTCCAAAACATTTCTTTGCATATAGTGTTCCCATACTTTAAATGTTTTTCTATGCAATTCACTCCTATCCTTTTCTAAAGGGTCCACTTCCTGTGCGTTTAACTTTGTTACAATATTGAGTACTTCAAATATAGTTAGTTTAGTAACTGCTTTTATGACAGCCACCAGAATTAAATTTAACAAGGTCTTACTATATATAGGCAATTCAGATCCTGTGTCCCAGCTCAAAAAATCATTGCCATTGTTACACTCATTTTCTCACCCCTGTATTCCTGACAGAGTATTCTGTAGGAAATTTTTAAAGTCTGCCAACTCATCACACTCCAAGAACATATGTTCTCAGGTACCACTTTCTTCATTTTCAACCTTCCAGATGAAAAATTATTTGGAGTCTGCTTGGGGTATAAAAGTAGCTATATAAACATTTCCAGTCAAAAATTCTAAATTTTTCAGATTTTACTGACATTTGTGAGTCTTGCATATGCCCTCCAATCGTTTATCTAATTTCTTTTACCAATCTTTTCTGATCTCTTCTAATTGATTCCTATAATTATTGTCCAATACTAATATAATTATTGTGCCATACTAACCTATCCCTTTAACAGCATCTTCTGTTCTACATTCAATTATAAACTCAACCAGTGCAAGTCTTTCATTTAGGATTCCTCTACCCCTTTCTCTTTTGTCCATACTTTTGATATCAATCCCGGATAGGGAAAGCCATCACTATCCTGACATCTAAATGTCTTCTTCGTCTCTTCCCAGGTTATGATCTTTCCCTGTCTAATTACATCTATTTTTTCTCAACACCATGGTTCCTTTGCCAGCTTCCTCTAGTAAATTCCAGCCCCCCTTGCCTACTCTCTGTACCCCTAATTGCAGTCATCCCTATCAACAGAATCTCTGTTCTCCATTCCCATGTTTGTTTAGTTCTCAGAATACTTTCCACTACTTTAGGAATACAATATTCTGTATGACTTTTATTGTCCTTAAGAATCTGCATTCAAATCCCATTCTTTCCTTATTTCCCCCCATGCCATCAATATCCCTTTCTACTTTGAATTGTAGTTTTTGCTTGTGTTATGAAAAGCAGCCTTAACTGTGTATCCCTAAATTATCCCTTCAAAATCAATCCATCCTAAACCTCCTTGTTCTATTGGGAGGATAGACTTATCCCACTCAACTCTTACCCTCTTCCACTGCCAGATAAAATCCTTCACCTGTTTATAGTTACTATCCACAACTTCCCCTCTGGTTGATAAAATATGCCTACCTCTGTATAAAACTAAAGGGACTAAACATTTTACTGCTTGTATCTTGCTATCCATGTCCATAGGCAAGAGCTTCCAGTTTCTCGGTTTTTGTATTATCTTTTGTTTCATCTCTTTCCACATATCCTTAGCAGCACAACAGAATCCTTTTTAATCCATACTCGTAAAGACTTCATTTTATCATGTTCCCATAAATATTGGTATTGCTGAACCAATTCATATGTGGATACATAGTATATAGCTATAACCTTTGTTTTATCTTCATTAATTTTATATCCTGAAAAAATACGTAACTGTCTCAATGTTTCACAACAGTGAACTGTCTTTCTGGTTCCATCAAGTACAAATAATATAATCTGAAAATAACACCAACTTTTCTTGAACACCATACCAATTTATCTTTAAACTTCAGAGTCCCTTATTTTCTTTGCTAATGCTTCTAATCATAAAGCAAACAACAGGGGTAAGAGGACACCCTGCCTAGTTTCTCTATTCAGATAAAAATCGATCACAGAAGTACCCTCCCACTTGGATTTTCACATCTGATACAATAATACAATTAGAAGGTTATAAAAGAAGTGTCAGGAAATGCAAATGTTCTATTGCCCTACTAAAAATCCTAGCGTACTCTGTCTGCTGTATGCTTTTTCTGTATGAAGGCACATCAACAGAGGTATTTTCTTACATTCCTCCTCTCTCAATCATCACTGTTCTTTTAATACTGTTAAATGTTGGTCTCCTCTCCATAAAACAACACTGATCCATAGCCATCAATTTTGGTATCACCTTTGCCATTCTTTTAGCCATTACAGACATAACCCTTCATGTTTTAAAACTGAAATGGGCCTGTGTGAAGCTAGATCTGATGGGCCTTTACCGTGTTTAGGTATTAAAGCAACCACAGTTTTTTCCCCAGTATGTTGATGCCTCCCTCCTTTTAAAATATTAACAAAACCTTCCAAATCTTTATCACTTTCTTTCTTTCCTCCTAGCTTACAGACTTCCACTAGAATACCATCTGTTCTTGAAGACTTCCCTGTAGAATGAGTATACATCACCATTTTTATCTCATCTCCTATCTTATCTTACAATAACCTTGGCATATTTAAGTCTTTCATAGATATTTATATTTCTGCCTTTTCCTTATTTCCCCACTTCTCTGCTTTATTACAAAATTTTCATGTAGTTTCCAAAATCTCTCCAATACCTCTCTAGAATCTCGGGTCATTTTTCTTTTCTTAGGCCTCCAAAGTTTGGCAACAACCCTTTCTTCTTTCTGTTGCCCAAGTTATTGTGACAAAAGTTTTTGTACAACACAGTTATCAAAAACATTTGCTTGACGGCAGTGCTTCTAAACTCATGTATGTTATTCAGCTACTTTTTTATTTTCTCTTTATCACTCTGCAATTGTACATCTTTTTCTGTGAGATAACTCTTATTCTGTAATATTTTACTCTTGGTTAGCCCTCTAAATTATTGTTGCTTCTTTACCTGATCTTGCTGTCCTACATTTAATCTCCACTTTCATTTTATCCCACTCATTAGTTATAACTTCTGGAGTAATTTCCACCTTCCCTAATAGCGCCCTAATAATGTGTACTACTCATTCCTTCAAGTCTTTTTTTAAACAGGGAGGTGGGGAATGCCAGTGTCTCACCTTTACTTCATTACCCTGTATTTTTATCTTTAATAATTACTGACACATGATCTAAAATAGTTATTGGGTGTGTGCCACAGTTATCAATTAAAGTACATGGTCCTGTGAAATATTTCTGTCTAGTCAAGTTATTGTACCATGGGGGATATGTAAATTCTCTTGGAATTTCTACTACTGAATTTACATTTTTCGTACCAAATATTCTCATAACTTTCTTAATGAATCTTCTGTTTTTTGTTATATTTTTTCACTTATAGGCCACCCTCAGCTACATCCTCATTTTTGCAAATCAAATTCCAGTCCCCACCTAAAAATAATATTCTTTGCTGAAAGCTGATCATAACTCCTAAATTCTTTTAAGCTGCATAGTAGCAGTTTTAGATGGAATATAAATACATGCAACCATAGTTATCTCTAGCCTGTTGCCCCTAACTGCCACCAATCTGCCATTATCAATTTTTTCTCTCCTATTGCTATTGGAGCTCCTCTAACAACTAATACAAGTATTCCTCTTTTCCTTTGTCCCAGATATTCTGCTGAATATCCATCCTGGAATCCTTTTTATAAAATGTATATAGTCATTTATTTCCAAATGGGTCTCCTGTAGCATTGCTATTTGCACTATGCATTTTTGTAAATATAATTAAATATTCTTTCCTTTTGGACTATACCTGTGAGACCATTCACATTCCAAGATATGGAAAGTATTGCCTCTACGGTAAGAAGTAATTTTTCCCATTTATTATATACTGCAACTTTAAAGGTCTACTTCCAGCTTTTGTGATACATATACCCATTGATGTTTGGCAGGTTAATCCTTCATACAGTTTTTTTCTTATCAGAACCTATGTTACATTTTACATGATGTTTTTCTTTAATAAAAATCCTCAAACAAAAAAACAAACAAACACCCCCCATACCCTGTTAAATTTGATACAAACACACATGTATGTACATCTTCAAATAACAAAGTTTGACCCTTCTAGTAGAAAGGTTCGTCTCAGACTGATGCTACTATAGGCCTTAATTAACCTGAAGTTAAGGTTATCCATTCTACAATGTAGGCTATTGTCTGTGCTTCTATCTAAACTAGTTGGTGCCTGTTCTTTTTTTTTTTTAATTTTTACTCCTCTCCTAAATGCAAACCAAACTGCCTTCTTTCAGAAGACATTAACTTTTACCATTAAAGAAACCAGTGCTTTTATTGCCCTATCAGCTCCATGGAAATTTAAGAAAAAAAATTAGTCCTTTGCTGCAGCCTGAAAGATAAACTGAAACATTTATTGCTAAAGGAAAACTTTTATTATATTCAGTGTTCTGATGTTTCCACTTGAAAATTATTAGATTAGGCCAAGGGTCTAAATCCATATATTCACCTATGCAAAAGTAAGACAAAACATATCAGCTCTACATAATTATGATTTGTGTACTTTTGCACCCCATCCCCCACCTCACCCAAAGATTACAGCGTATAAACATGCTTTTGCCTAGCACTTTTTGTACTGTAATGCCTAGATTTCTTAATACCAAAAAAGAAAGACAGAAAAAAGAAAAAAGGGACATTTGTTTACTTCAGTAACTTTAATCACACAACCTAAAAACACTTTATTATAAAAACATGCAAATTATATTCTGAAAGTTTCATTACGGACAGAAATTTTCTTACAATTGCCTTTTGTCCCTCCAAGTATTAAAATGACAAAGTGAGGCAAATGCTTTTCATTTCCCCACAAATTTAAAGGTCCAATCTTTCCACTTTTTCTTACACATTCATATTTCATAAACATGACTGATGCTTTGCAGTCTCACATTTATTCATTAAGTTCTGTGTTGCTGGTCTTCATGTTCATTTCCAGCTCTCAATTCCAGATTCTTGTCCATTTCTAAAGGTACTCCCGCCTGTTCTTCTGGTCAACCCCTGTGCTTTTCTCGGTCTCTCAAGCATTTTCCTTTGGAACAGTGGAAAAGGTTTCACTGGCAAAGTCACTCCATGTGCTTTATTATCAGAAGTATGAGAAGCAGAGTCCCCTTCTGCTTAATGGCTCACTTTCTGTTGGATAAGCTTTTGCATTTCCTCCTTAGCCTGTTCTGCATCAAAATCACCTTCATCTTCTAGGAAAAAAATATTCTTAAGACAGCTGGTAATAGCAACTTGAATCTTGCACTTAAATGTATTCCAGTAGTTGAGAGGTAGGTGCATCTTCTGCCTGTTATACAGTGAATAATAATTTTCTAAACATTTTACTGTCTCCTACTTTTAATACTTTGACCTTTTGTGACAGTTTGTCAGGATCAACTTTCAGATGGCAGGTTTGCATCTTCACTAACATAGGTCTTGGCTGCTTTCACATGGCAATATTTGGAGCATACGTGCAGTGTGCCCTTTCACTTAGCAGTTCCTGCTGTGGAGTACCAGTCCAGTTGCATAACTGTGCATTCATAAAATTAATGCATTTTTTCCTTCTATTTTCTCTGGTACAGCAAAAAATCTCATTCATGCTCTGTTCTCTAATTCTACCATTTTTTTAAATATCTCTTCTTGAGCAGTTTCATACTCAGCCAGTCTTTTCTTCATTTCAGCATTTCATTTTTACAATTTTATCAGTTCCTCTGAATATCTGAAGCTTTTTTTCCATTTTTTCTGGCATTTTATTTGCCTTGATATACATCTTCAGAGGTTAATTTCTTTTAATCAGCTCTGAGCACATTTGACTTATTTTTTCCTCAAGATTACTAGAGACCATGTCTTGCACCAAAGCTGGAGGTTGAACTGATTTTTGCTGAACAGCTGCAGGATTCTTTCCTCCCGCTTCTCCTTTTTCAGCTGATTTTCTTTCAGGCTCTCTTAGTTTCTGCTTTGCTGGCATACAGGCAGTCGACTTACTAGCCAGTAACTGAATTTACTGAAAGCGACAGAGTTCCTGGCCCTTGTGTTTCAGTTTTTTTCCACACTGGGAAAGCTGAATTTAAGTTGCTGATCAGTGTGCAGTCATCTTGGAAAGCCAGGTGTTAGTTATGCTGCTGGCACAAATCAGAAACCCCTTTCCATTTAGTAATAAAAGGATTTTCTAGGAGCAGGCTTTCATGTCCCCATTAGTATGTGCTGTACATGCTCAGTAAACAGATGCCTACAAGGTATTAAGACCCTATAATTCAGACAAAGTTTTTTTTTTTTGAGTTGAGATGACCTTGGGGAATTGCTACTGAATATTGAGACACAGCATGGACATCAGTCTAAAGGGTGGAAAGTATACAGGAACATTCCTGTCCAAGGAAATGCATTAGAAACCCTGCCAGTTCACAGAGGTGGCAAAAAGGTCTACTTCCAAGATTTGATCCATCTGTGGGAAGTTCTTGAAGACCCCTAACCTAGTTTCCATTTGTAATGGTCTGCCTTTGTCCTGCTCAGGATGTCCGTCACACAGTTTTGTTCTGACAGAATGCAAGATACCTGTAGAGAGAGTTTGTGTTGTAACGCTATCTCTCATACTAACATGACTAGTCTGCAATGGGGGCAAGATCAGTCTCCCCCTTACTTGTTTATGTACCACATTACTGTGGTATTGTCTGTAGCCACCCCTGGTCCCAGAGACCAAAGGTGTTTCAGAGAGTGGAGTGCCATTATAATGGCAAGCATCTGTTTGAGGTTTATAAATTTGCATCAGTCTTTGATGTCTCATAGAAAGTTACTAGGCTACTGGCCCTGAGGCCATTACAAGTCTAGCCAAGAATGTAGCCCATGTTCTGACAAGTCAGCACCTGAAGCCCCTGTCTAGTAGGAACACAGGTGGAATCCCAGGGATGTATTTTCTGTTTCCCACCCAGTTATCCAGGTTGCATTTAAAAAAAAAAAGTATTAATGAGGTACTCTGCT
The DNA here is from genome assembly GCF_019279795.1 of Protopterus annectens. Taxonomy (NCBI): domain Eukaryota; kingdom Metazoa; phylum Chordata; order Ceratodontiformes; family Protopteridae; genus Protopterus; species Protopterus annectens. Next base: position 1,602,212,699 of record NC_056731.1, read on the forward strand.
TGACATGGAGGGGGAGGCTATTCCACAGAAGGGGGTGTCTCTGGGACACAAATCTGTCCCTCCAACAAATCCTATTGATATCACAGACCAGGTTGAGGTTGTTCATGTGGGTTACTCGAGAGGAACTAGATTTGCAGATATGCAGCAGTTCCATCAAGGCAGGGTCAGAGATTGCTTTGTATGCCAGACAGAGGTCACTTCTGAGCAGTATGTAGGAGACTGAATAGAGGGACAGGGTTTTTAACCTATCTGTGTAGGGTAGATGTTTGAGGCCCTGCATTCTCTTGGGGAGGAACCTCTGTGGTCTCTCCAGCTGCTGCACGTGCGTGGGGTACATGGCGAAAGGGGCACTGTACTCAATAATGGGTCTTTTAAGGGAAGAATACTGGGATGTTATGACCACCTTGTCCCTGGATGAAATACCCTTACTAATGAGGTGGGCCATGTAGAAAGCTTTCCGTACAATCGAGGCAATATGGTTGTCAAGTCAGTTTGCTATCAGCCTCAATGCCCAAGTCCCTCACGATTGATTGCATGCTTAGGACCTTGTTATTAATGGGGATAATTTGTGGGGACGTCACTCTCTCCAAAGGGGATTATGGTACATTTTTTTGGCATTCAGTTTGAGGCCATGTTTCTGGCACCAGTCATATGTGTGGGTGAGACCCTCTTGGAGGATGTCCACATCACTAGGGGAACTGATAACAGCACCCAGCTGACGGTCATCTGAAAACTTGATCAGCCATAACCCACTAGTTTTGGCCTGCACCTCAGAAAAGTATATCCCAAACAATGAGGGCCCCCAAGACTGATCCCTGGGGTACAACACTTGTTACAGGTCAACTGCTTGAGGTGGCTTCCCCTACTTTGACTAGGTGGGTTCTATCAGTGAACCAATTTGCTACCCATGTGGTAGCATTTGGATTGACACCTTGTTGATAGAGTTCATCTATTATAACCAAGTGGGGAATAGTATCGAAGGCTTTAGCCAGGTCAAGGTAGGTAGTGTACACTCTTTCCCTCGTCCATGACTTTGATGACTGTCTCAAAGAAGTCGACCAGATTTAATAGGCATGACCTCCCCTGGATGCAACTAAACTATGTAGGATCAAGTTTTTGAAGGTTGCCAATGAGGATGCCAATGTCCTTGTTAAGGGGGTCCATGATAATCCACTCCATGGCATTGCAGATAAAGCTAGTTATGGTGATGGGTCTTTAATTTCCTGTATCGGTGGACACTCCAACCTTTGTGCAAAGGGATGACAGTGGCCATCCTCCTCTTGGCTGGAATGAAGCCAGTACTCAGGCTCTGGCTGAATAGGGTGCATAATGGTGCTGCAAGTTCTTGTCTGAGTTCATGCAGGATGCAGCCTGAGACATTATCCGGTTCCCATAGAGGCTGTATTTTTTGCCTTCAAGAGGGCAGTGATGACTTGCTCCCTAGAGATAAGGGGGGAAGGGGTAGATACTGGGGATGTCCTGATTTACGAATGGGGGGGGGGTGAAGTTTTCACTGAACCCGTCTGCCAGCAGGTTGGCTATATCTATGGCGTTTATATGGTGTCATTCACCACCAGTTCTGAGCAGATCTGGGTGCTTCCCTTGAGTTTGCGGACATAAGCGAAGAAAGCCTTGTGATTCTATTTAGCAGATGTGGCCAGTTGGGACTCAATGTTTGCTTTGAAGGATTTTACTAGTGCTCTTATTTGCTTGTTCAGACTAAGGAGAGATTGCTTCCAATTAGGCACCTGCTCCTTCTTGGTCCTGGGCAGCAGTTTATTCCATTTATTATAGAGTTTATTTATTGCAGACATCAACCAGGCAGGTTTACTCTTCCTTGAGGAGGAGGAGGATTTTGTCCTGTTGGGTATTCCTGATTCCATGCAGCTATACAAGTACTTTGGTGTAGGTTTGGGCATGTGCCAGTTCCTATGGAGGGGTGAGGGAGTCCTGAAGCTGTTTATACCTTCCTTCAGGAGGTTGTAATCAGCTTTTTGAGAAGTTTTTTTGTTTGCTCCAATCTATGGGGTGGTCAGGGGAGATGGTGACTTCAAAAGTGACCGCTTTGTTGTAGGATCTTACCAGGGAGGATGAAACTGTAGGGATACGGCAGTGGTTACTCATGATGGTTAAAACCAAGTCCAAAATATTTTCACCTCTTGTGGGGGGTATCAACCAGCTGGTCCAAGGCATATGCATTGACAAATTCAAGGAATCTCTGGGCATTTGTGTTTTGGCAGGAGTAGTTTTTCCCAGTCTATGGTTGGATAGTTAAAGTTGCCCAGGATCAGGGTAAAGGGAAGAATCTTAACAGATTCGAAGAGGTCCAGATAGGTGGAGTAGACAACTGGAGTCAAAGTTGGGGGCCTGTAGGTAGCTATGACTGGTGTGGGTGTCTATACATACATACATATATACATATTTATATATACATATATAATATATATATATATATATATATATATATATATATATATATATATATATATATATGGTTTGAGGTCTGAATGTATGATAGGATGAGTAACCTTATATGGGTGCTCTCTGCA
>NC_056731.1:1602217617-1602245117 GCF_019279795.1 Protopterus annectens
TAGTTTTTAATAACTGTGCAGTATTAATAACTGTGGGCAGATATTATTATAATGTGTGGTGTCTGTATACGAGAGTGCATAATGCAGTGTTGTGCTACTAAGTTTAGGGATACTGCTAGAGTGATAACTTGTGGTGTTGTAAAGAATTAGGAGAAGACAGACTAGACTTAGTTGTGTGATAGTCATAGATATAAAGTTTAAGTTGTTTCTAGGTGAGGGGTCTGAATAAGAATTATAAGGTTGCACTATATGTGGATGGGGAAGTAGTGTGGGTGATGTAAAAAATGCCTAGTGGGAATGAGAGTGATTGGGAGTATTTTGTGAGGAGCAATTTGGTGTGGTATAATGTGATATGACTTGAGGAGCAGTGATTGGTGGAGGTGATGTGAGAGTGAGCTGTGGGTGTGGCTGTGATTACTATAAATGTAGAGGTAGTGGGGGTGGGAGGGAACTGGGGGCAGGGGAGCGGAGAGAGCCCGAGCGTTAGCAAGGGCAAATGGAGCGGGGCAGAGCCAACCAAGACAAGAGAAAAAAGTAAGTAAGTATTACTTTACAAATCTGAACACTTTTAAAACAAATTCCTGAGGTCTAATGGCTTACTGGCAAGCAGAATGTAATTGCTGAAGAGCACTTGGGTCCTGGTGGGAGACTAGAAATTTAAAGATGGCTCCATGCTCAGCAGGATTCTGACTTTGTATTGGGGGAGGGAGACAGCACAAGGGGTGTAAACAAGAAGGAATGCAAAGAAACCAGAGAGGCAATCAGTGGAAATCAGTGAAGGCCTCAGACGGGGTAAGTAATCATTCAAACTACCTGTAAAGTATAATAGAGAAGAGACAGCAAAGTTTACCAAGGTTGGGAGTGTGTCTTTTCATTGACTTGCTGATTAGTAACCAGTTTATGCACAGATTAGAGTAGGGAGATACATTAGCAATGAAGGGGAATGTATAGAGATGCAAATAAACAGGTGGGCCTCCAAGTGATACAAACTAAGGCAGAAAGCACCGAGAGGGCTGCTTCATGGTTAATTTAGTCACAGGGATGTGAATCAAATGTATACTGTCTATTGGACAGTTAGGATTACTGTACTAGCGGGGTTGGGGAGGACACAAGGCTACAACAGTCAGTTTTATTAGCAAGCTGAGAACTACTAAGAAATACTGCTAATGTAATAGCTTCACTCTCCTAAAACATACAAGTAGAATGCCTGTGTGTACTGACCCTGCTCTTGAGGCTCAAAATGTATACCCTTGTTGAGTTTGCAGTACTGATTCCTTCTTATACTGTATGGGTGGAGTGGTAGCCACAGACTGCAGATTTGCTTGAGTGTGCTCCTGCTCTTGAAGCTCAAAATGTATATCCTTGTTTAGGTTGCAGTACTGATTCCTTCTTATACTGTATCGGTGGAGTGGTAGACATATACACACACACACATATACATACACACACACACATATATATATACACATACATACACACATTATATATATATATATATATATATATATATATATATATACACACACACACACACACACACACACACACACACACACACACGTTTGTTAGCGCTTTTGTAATACACCTGATGATGCCTGTTTGGTGAAAGCGCTAGTGTTTTGTTGCACTGCAGTAAAAGTTTTGAACTGGATATATCGGCTGTCTTTGTGTCTTCCTATTCGTTTGTTGCTGGAATTTTTACTTTGGACACAGTACGTGAGCCTTCATAGTGGTAGTAGTTTTTTAGTTTTATTAGTTGTATAGGATACTAACACTTATTATACTCCACGAAAAGTACATAGAGAAACAAATAAATAAACAAAGCATATTTAGTTTACTACAACTATTAGCAGGGGTGATTGCCCCCCTGCACCACCCATGTGGGGGGCTGCTACTTGAGTATATCAACTCTGAGATCACACTTTACCACACTAAGATGAGTTATGTTGTTGTATAGCAAATTAAAAGTGAACATAACTAAGGTTACAACATGCAGTCATGAAGAACATAATGGTATGTTTGCCGTTTTCTTCTGTGGAGTGTGATCTTGGAGTTAATACATTTAAGTAGCAGGGGGGTATGGGAGGTGCAGCCCCCCACATTGTGGGTGCACAGGGACTTGCCCCCCTGCTTATTTTGAAGAGTAATATGTTTTGTTATGTACCTGTGTTGGAATATTTTAAGCGCTTGTGTACTCTGTTTTTTTCAGTATTATGAAATTCAGTATTTTGAACTTGCAAGATTTTGGACTCATTTTGAATTTCAATATTGTAATTCCTTAGTAAATAAAAATGAAATATTTTGGGCCACTTGGCTTTGGCCTACCAGATTCCAAATTAGTCTAATTTTTAAGGCCTAAACAAATTAATGGGATCCCCAAAACAGAAGCACGTGCCTTATTTAGGGATTGAACCTAGGTTACGTGGAATGTCACCTGAAAAATACATGTTGGTGCCAAAGTACCTGTAAACTTGTGGCTTCAGTCAGAAATGCATGATTTTCATAACATTTTTTCCAGGAAAGCAGCTAAGTTTCTACAGACCGAGCTGACTACATAAACAGTCATGTAAAGCCAGTGACTGTTAACCGACTTATCAATTCAAGTCCCTGTCTGCCCACAAACAAAGATCAACAGTGTGAATTACAGCCCAGAGAAGGTAAAACCTGCATTCATCTTCCATAATGGTGTCCCCTGTGCACTTCCTTTTAGTTTCTGATATTGCGTTGTAGACATTAACAGTTTCTTCACCTTCAAGCTGATCATGCAGTCTGACAGTTTTTATGATGCTTGCTATACTATGAAGTAATCCAGTGACTTCTTATAATCACTGGGTAAGAGTATATACTGAATTCTAAACATTTTCAAGACAGAACTATAGGCAATTAATGACACCAGATCCATCCGAAATTATCATCTTTATTTTTACTACTACCCATGTTTACAGCTTATGTGTAGATATATGGAAAACAGGCATGTCCAGATGTGAAGCTCAGCATTTTACAGACTTTACTGGACTCAGAAGGCTCCTATCATGGCAGGATACATTGTATCAGACAATACTGTGCTTACATTATAATGCAAAGCAGACAGAAAAGCCAAAGATCCTTTGTCTCCAAGAAGTCTTTCTTTCAAAAAGTACAAAATCCAAACAGTGATTTATCCAAAATAATTATAAATCAAACTTTAATCATATTTCAGCTATCCAAGTACAATTTAGTATGAGGCACTTGCAAAATAAACCAGCAGACAGTTCCTGACAACTCCTAAAATACACAACACAAGCACCTTCCCCTTAGTGTTTAAGGACTATATAGATTTCAGTATCACAGAGTGCAAAAGCTGCAGATTAAGTGATGACGTCTGCAAAAATACCCTAGGCAAACAGATTTCAACAAGAACTCTTGTTAAGACCAGGGCTTTATAAAAAAGTTTCTTACAATAAATAATGCAGGGTGTGAGCAGACAAGACAAGCCAACAGTTTATTTACCCATCATGCATATTCTGCTGATGCATAAATGCAGCATTAGACTATGACTTCTACACTACACTGCCTAGCGGGTTATTAATAATGGTTTCTTTTGTTGTATGCCTGATCTTGTAAAATTTTGTTTTGCTACAGGAACTAGCTTAGCTAATTTTCCTGTGGGAAAGCTGACTCATGCACCACCAGTTTTAAATTCTGTAAACCTGTGCGCACTTACTGATTCTCAGATCATGACATTTTCATCCTGCTGACACCCACTATGTGCTCTGACTTTACTAACAGCATCTGAACATCTCCGTTTTATCTAAAGAAACAGAATTAGTTTAAACTACAACATAAACTGTGCTGAGTAACACTTATGCAAGAGATGCCATACTTGCTCAATGTTGAGTTATACGCATTTGACTTCCAGAATGGCATTAAGCCACTCCTGCAAGTTCTATAAAGTGCTGTGTCTCCTCACCACATTTCCAAAAATTATTCAAGACTTCATAATGACAAACTATCCTCTCAGTGTTTTTATTTTGCTTTAGACTGTGTTTCTATGTTAATGTTTCTTCTTCTCTGCAGCCCCATCCTACCCCCTCAAAACAAGACTCCTGTAATGGCGCTTCTTGCAATCTACCCTTAATCACAATAGTGAGTGATTTGGCAGGTTATTCTCTAGCTTTGTACAACAGAGATTCCTTTTTGGGTTCTCCCTCCACTTTTTAGAATCTCTTTATTAACAAATGCCTTTCTGGATACCTGAATGCAAAGCAACCCCAAATGCTATTCCTTGCTGTAACAAGGAGGTTGATGGTGAGGAAACTACCTTCACTCAACAAGTCCTGCATGTTATTTTAACTCCCTTCATAGCAAACGTTCAAAGCAATGGTGCCAGCTCTGTGGCTTAGAGAGATAAAGCCCAAACTATGATCCAGATGCCCTAAATCAAAATTAGTAGCTTGGGTGCTGGATAAGCCATCCCAGAAGATGGCAGTGAACAAGCCAATATTGGTTGTCTCAGTTTGGAAGGGCACAGGATTGGTCTGTGGATTAGATCCTGCAAGCACTGTTGACACCTGTGGAAGCCAAGTGTCCATGCAGGTACGGAGACCATGGAGTTCATAACAGTTTGCATGAAAACGTGCACATCTGGCCTGCACTGCAAACCCCGCCTTAGCAGGTAAAATAGAAGCCACAGTGGGAGAAGACTAAAGACAAAAAGGAAAAATCTGGCTGACCAGAGGAGAACGAATGGGAAGGAAGAGGAAGAGTCTTAATGATCTGGATGGACAGAACCAAACAAACAGCAATGCAGTGCTGCAGCTCTCTTCTTCCTTCGGCTCTTACTATACACTAATCTACCAATTATCTTGTCCCCCAGCATTCATACTTTAAATCCTTGTTACTGCTGACATTTTGTTTACATAATCAGCAATTTTCAGCACTAGCTCCCACTCTGCATTCAGCAAATTGAAAGTAGCAGATTTTAACTTTGCTAAAGTGAATCATCTAACATTCTCCAAAACTAAATCGGAAAATTGCCTTAACTGTATTTTGTGGTCTCTCCTCTATTCAACAGTCTGTAACTATCCACATAAATGACAGGAAATGTTGCACCAGCCTCCACATCTGAATCAGGGTACACTGCATACTACTTCTAATGTGAAACATTGACCTAGATTGAATTAAAAAAATGAAGGCATCATACAACAAAACACATTGGGAGATGCACACACATCCCATGACGATTCCTTATCAATTCATTCATTTTCCACTGCTCTCTTTATGCTGCTGTGGACTGCAGGAAGGCAAAAGCCTATCCTAGCTAGCAAAAAGCATAATGCAGGGAATCAGTTCTGAATAGAACACTATTCCATCACAGGAAACACATACTGCACTCATACATACAGGCAATTTAGAAGTCATCATCAAGTCAGCCTTCAGTACACATTTCAAATACAGGCTGAAAATACATATCCCAACAAAGACCTACATGGAAACAGGAGGACAAGCAGCCTATGTTCAGAAATCATTCCAGTTGAGAAACTGGAAACATATTGTAAAACACAAATTCCAAAAACTGCATCACGGTTCTACCCCACAATAATTCAGTGATACCTAAATTAACAAGCGTATACCCCTCTACACTTTCTCTTAATTACTCTTGCCAATCCTTCTCACTTCACTCCTGCTACCCTTCTTGTGCACTATAAACAAATACAAGTGCTAAGTACGTATGCCCCTTCTGTGGCAAAGATCTCAGTCTGACTTTGTGCTACACAGGAATGGAGCCCTGAAACCTGCATTACATAGCTTTGATCAGCAACCCAGATGCTGCAAAAACCAGATGGGCAAAAAAGAAAGATGGTTAAAAAAATCCTGCTCCCTTTGCTCCACAGGAGAAGAGGGACACATCTCCAGCAGTGAACATTTTTAGGAATTCCTGATCGAGACTGAAGACGTAATGTGAGGATTCTGCTTGTTGGAGAGAAGCAGAACTGCTTGGGGGTTATGTCACCTACGGATGTGACATCCCCATGCTACACCCACTCACTCACTCTGAGCATTAACAGAGCATGGCAAAGGAAACCAGCTAGGGCTTATAGGAATCCTGTAATGGCAGCCTGCTTAACAACCTTGTTCTGTTTGGAGTATGGTGATACAGGTTAAAAAGCATGGGGGGTGTAAAATTATGCCTATCTAGCTAAACAAACATGCAAGCCAGGAAGCAAAAGTAAACAAAGGCACCCCACTCCCAAACCTCAATGTCTGTTTTCCTCCTTAACTCTTCATTGGTCTTCCACACTAGATTTCAGTGTGTTTTCCCCAATGTATTTTTTTACAGTCGGTTCATACAAACATTTGTTTTCCTTCACTGTAACAACTTTTATTTAATCCTACAGGAATCAAAGATGTCAGCTTCATGTCAGAGACTAGTGATAATCTGCACAAATTATCACAGGCCAACTTGTCAAACAATTTCACAATGCATTTTAGTCTTGTATAAAAAACATTCTTTTACTTGGGCCCTGCCTGCTGAAATAAGCTACCCCAAAACTAAGAAAAGAACGAACCATTAAAATCTTTCAGGAAAAGTTAGACTATTTCATCTTACTACTAAAATAGTGCAAATGTTTCAGAAATTGTGGGTAACCTTAGCACCAACTGGAGCACTGTACATATGCTAGCCTTTATATTGTAAAGGCTCTACACTCAGCAGAGCTGTCAGCCTATTGAAGGCCTACTTATTACTGATGTACTAAATATACTTGGTGTGAATTTGTTTTCTGTCCACAGTGACTTAACATTTTAACACTGTAAAATAATCACTTTTCTGCTCTATACTGCTATCCCAAGCTCAGGCCAGCCCACCTACCTGGCTAATAATAAATAAAAAAGTTTACAGTAAAACTTACTGCACTTTTGCAAGTATGATGTTCATCATTTCCACTGCTGCAGTAGTAGCCCTTAATGCTTTATGGGTCATTTTCTGCATAGCAAACAATCAACCAGCCAACTTGAAAAAGATCTGCCCCCGACAATACGCGCACACTCCTTTCCTCCTGACTGCCGACTCCCAAAGGAGGGAAAAATCAACATTCAGAGTGACCTTTTCTTCAGTACCATATCAAGCATAATCATCTCTTGAACTTTTCAAGAGCAGCAATTAGCGAAGAGCTTAGTTTATGGAGGACAAGTCCCTGCTGAGAAACCCTTCCACTCAGAAATATGGGTCTATGTTTAACGATCAAATAGCCATTCATTATACATAGACCATCAAATGTTCCTTCTCTCGAAAGGCCAAATGATCGTAAATAAGTTCATCGAACAATCACAGTTGGCCAACATCAAGGGAATGGAACTAGTATGTACATACAGGCAACATAGGGATAAGGAAACCTGCCTTTTACCCACTGTAGTGTGATCTCGGAGTTTATATATATATATATATATATATATATATATATATATATATATATATATATATATATATATATATAATTAGTAGGGGGCTGCAGGCCCCCCACTCAAAAGAGGAGGATTCTGTGAACACTGGACCTTCCTTATACCATCCCCTCTTATGTGGGGGGCTGTGTATTCACACCCTTGCCAATTATATATACAAACTCCGAGATCACTTTACAGTGAGGAAAGAGCAGGGTTCTTTTTCTTGCGCTACCGGTAAGTACGTACCAGTTCCTTTCCCTTAATGTTGGCCAACTAAGACCGTTAAACTTATTTACATTCATTTGGCCTTTTGAGGGAAGGAACTTTGATGGTCTATGTATGATGAATGGAAATTTGATCATTACATAGAACCCAGAAAAATAACTTGCCTACCTTTTTTTCTTTTCACTAAAAGCAGTACTTCCCGTTTAAGAATTCCCGTATTTTTTACAATATCAGAAGTTACCTGTCAGGGCCTACTGTTGGTAGCTTTTATTGTTTAAGGTATTTAGGGCTAATTTTGTGAAAAAGAAAATTATGTACTACTCGTGTATGTTTTGAATTTTGTGGGATAGAAAAGTTCAAAACGATGGCAGGAACTTGTGTGTAATGTTTATGCTCATTTCATGACAACCTACCTGCTATTTTAAGTGCGTGTGAGTGAGAGTGTGAGAGTACCTACAGGGGAATTCTGTTCCACTTTAACTTTTTATAACCTAACAAAATTAGGGAAAGTGTGGTGACAGAGTTTGCAGTTTGGGAACATTTAGCGACAACTTGCCTTTCAAACGATGTGCTCCAGTTACACTTACTTGTTTTGGTGCTTATTCCCCAGTGACTGCATGGATACTTAATCTGGTCCAGCTGGCTCTTCTCTGCAATACCTAGGAAGAAAAAAATTACTTACCAAAGAGAGTCCTTGCTATTGCTGTGGACTGTCTATGCCTCAGTGGTTAGTGGGTGAACCTGCAGTGGCCACTGGTTATTCCATTCATTCACTTCTCTGACTTCCTCTGTTGCAGTCTTTTTGGCCACCATAAACCAAGGGTCAGACATCCTCTTTGGCTGTTCCTACACCCAATACAGGCTTGAATCGTCCTCCCTAGGTATGAGAGGGACTCAAGGAGATTCTTCTCAGGGCAACCTGGGCAAAAGACCATTAGACCAGGAACGTGCCCCTCCTTAGAGTCGTCCCTCTTCTACTAGAACTCCGATTAAGCAAAAATAAAAAAGTTAAAAACATTGTTCTTCTGACAAAGTTATCACCGTTAAAAAAAAGAGTTCATTACCTTGGTTAAAGGGGCATTACAGGCAGTAAATCCTGGTACACAGAAATCTTTACAGATGAACATTCCCTGTAAAGTTATTCCTAAGGAGACTGGGTCTGATGATTCTGATTGACAGAGATAGAGCTTAAACTCCTGCAAATTCTCAAGCCTAACTCAGAGTGAGAGAAAAAACAATTCTTATCCGCCTGTGGAAGAATTTTAAAATCAGACCACTGCCAAGATGAACAAAGGTGTTTTTATAGGAACAAACAGATGTTTCCCCTTGAACTGAGGATATACTAAGATACGGTACTAATGCGGGTACCTCATTCTTCTCTCATCCCTCCTGTACTGCCAGCTGATACTGCCATACCTGGAGAGAGGATGTGTTGAAAGCCATCTGTACTCATCGCGATACCCATCAGTCCCATCTCCAAGAAAAGCAGATGAGCTGTATAAAGGTACCTTAGACTAATAAATTTGTTTTTCTAATCTAATAGCAGACCCAGCTGCCATTTTAACTATGTGCAAGAGTGACAACAGGCTGGTGCTCGATACCAACCTTTCACCTGGTGACAAGGAGGGTAAAAAGTTCGACTGTATAGGTAAGAAAATGTTTTCTTCTTCCCCCTTAGCCTTCAGAATTCTGAATTACCAGACACACGTGGAAATTTATGAGATGTCATATGGTCAGTATGAGGGAATCGTCTTCTAGTCCTCCAACAGCAGAAAGCTTTTTCTTTTGTGATTATTGTTCTGTTGTGGTGGTCAAGTGTGTTGCTGCCTTAGAGGTCTCTGCTGTTTGGTTAGATTTTTATTGAGAGCCTCTGCGGAGGTGGGTGTGTGGTTTGTGTTTTTATGTGAAGGCAATGCTGGTGTGTGTTCTGGAGGGCTATGTGTTCCATGTGGTGCAAGTGTTGATCTCCTCCTCTTGACCAGCTATTCTGGTCTTGGCTGGAGAGTGTGTGGCTTCCAATTTGGATATATAAATGCATCTCTCACAAGTCTGAGTGTTGGGGGGTGTCAGAGAAGAGGGTTTTCAGTATACATGAAGCAGTTGCTACACTGCCTCAGGATGCCAAAGTTCATCAGGTTAATAGGAGAAAGCACAGGGAAATGATATTTAGACATGCCTAGAGGGGTGGGCGTTAATAAGTACTGGAGCAGTTTCCTTGTAGAACGTTTAGTGCTGGTAGCACTTGTGTACTACAATTGCTACAAGAAATCTGGTAAAGTGCTAAACTAACAAGCTAGTAAAAGTGCAGGAGAGGCGAGAACTAGCAGGTCTAAGGGAAAAATTGAAGAGCAGACTTTGGCACAGCTCAGAAGCTTACAGGGAAATGTGGGAATGTGCCCGTTTTTTTTTTTTTTTGCTTGATTATTGAGTATACTATTTACTGCACTTTTAATGTGTTCTGCTTACTTAACACTGTATTTTAATACTGCAACCGGCATTGTTTGTACTGCATTCCATACTGTGCCTGTTAAATAATACTTTGTTGCCGTTTTCACTGTTTACAAAGTTTTCTTTTGTTATTTCACTGACTGTAAAGTAACTGTTGCTATTTTCACTGTTTGCCAAGCATGTTTTGTTTTCCTGCCTAGCAGTGTTTTAAATAATGGATTTGTTTGCGGTTTAAAATAGTGTCTCTCTGCTGTTTTTCTGCTGTTTAAAATATTTTTGAGTGTTCCCTTCCTAAATTAGTATAGTTAGCAGCTGTAGCATTGTCCAGATACAGGTATGCTGCATCTGGGTCTGTTTGTAGTGACTGCTGTATTCTGAGCACATTTTCTAAGCCATCTTTGAATAGAAGGGGCACTTTGCACCCCTGAGAGAGGTGTACGCTGAGGTTCTTAACCCCCCCCCTTTTTTTTTAAGGTTTTATCTTCTGGTATTTAAGCCCCAAGTTTGATTGGGTTTCTGCTCGTTAGCGCCTCGTGCAGCACTGTGCACTCCCACTTAACTGTACACCATAGCTAGACAGATAACTTCTACAATTTTTCCCTTAGATACAGCTGTACTAAATTAATGTAGTCCTCATCTTTAGTACATTTCTTGTTTTAGTTCCGCTAGTGAGCTGTGACTTATTAAACCAGCAGCCAAAAACCCTATTAGAAACACCCATCTACAGAGCACCTCCTAGACAAGTCCTAAAAGCACCCCCTTTGTGATAACGGTTCTTCAAAACTAGCATTATGGACAGTTGGACCTCCCTTGTTTCTCTTGCCAGCTTTGTTGACTTGGGTCTCCTGAGGCAGTGTAGCAACTGCCTCATGTACACCGACAACCCTCTACTAATACATCTCTTGCACTCTAATACATCTCTTGCACTCTATACTGGAGTGAGTTATCTATACTAAGAATCTTGAATCCCTGCTTTCTAGCACTCGAAACACTAACACTGAAGAGGTTCGTCAACTCACCCACCACTACTCATGTACACAGTAGCACTACTCATACACACAGGACGCATATCCAACACATAAATCAACACACACGGAAGTTCTCAAAACTTACCAAAACACCAGAGACCTCCAAAACACAAGACTGCTGCAACTAACAAAGTTCCCACAGCACCCAAATGGAAAGCAACACCAGTGTCTCATTTACCAAGCTCTTAAGGCGTAACATTCAAACCAAAATTTCTTGTCATTGGAGACTCCATAGTGAGAAACACAAATGTCCCACTCACCAAATGAAAGAAGAAGAAAGTCACGGTCAGCTGCTTGTCTGGTGCCAGGATTCATGAAATCACATATGCACTAGGGTTTCTTGGCAACAACTTCAATTATGACTATCATAGCTCATGCTGGAGTGAGTGACCAGAGACGTAGCTCACTGGACTATATGAGGAGACATCTCGGAGCTCTCGGAGTATGTCTCTCAAAGGCAGGTACGTCCCTAGCCTTGAGCAGTATATTACATCACCTCGAATGATGCAACAGTCTCTCTCAAATGATAGATTTCAATAATTGGTTTAGTTTTTGATGTCATTCCAAGGGGATCCAGTTTCTGTCAGCCTGGGATGACATGGTCAACAAACCTCGCTGCTTTGCCAGAGACCGTTGGCACAGTGGTACCACTAGGCTTTTGGCTGCTAGCTAAGGCTTTTGCCCATCCCATAGTGCCTTTTTTAGGCAAGGTCTCAAAATCAAAATTGCCAGTCATAACAAAATACGGGTCATGCTGCTAAATGCCAGGAGCTTAAACCACAAAATGCACACACTAGAAGCACTCCAATCATTGGAGGATATGATGTCTGTGCAGTCAAGAAAACCTTGTTCAAGGCCTCGGAGAGAACCCCAGCCTTGCAAGGCTACAATGCTTCCACATCTTCAGACCACAAAATGAAGCTAAGAGAACCAAAGGAGGTGGTGTTTCTATCTATACTGGGGATAAATTCACCTCCTATGGAGTTACTTCAAGTTTAGATTACTGTGGCCAATACCCCCATTAAAGTCATAGCTAGTTACAGATTTCCCTCCGTAGACCACAGTGCACAAGAAGCCTACTTGACCAAACTGGGGTCAATCTAAATATTGCCAAACACATTGATCTTGGGAGATTTCAATTATCCCACCATCAACTGGGAAACCCACTCTAGCCTTAACACCCTAGAGTAAACGTTCCTTGACTTTGTTAACCCAAATGCTCTGGAATAAATTGTTCATACCCCAACAACAGGAACAAACATACTAGATATGGTCCTCACTAATATGACAAATGGATCTACCACAGCAACTGTCAGACTCTCATTACTTAAATTAGACCACAAACCAGTCACCTTCAAACTGGCACTAACACCCAGAACTCACAAAGGGTGATGTTAGACTAAAAAACTTCACCAAGGCAGACTATACCCTCCTAGTTGAAGGTATAAATGCATTTCAGGCCTCACCCACAGCTGGAAGTGGTAACTACACTAAAACTTGTACTAAAGCCCTGTATAATCACATGTAAAAAATGTGTCTCGACTCTGCTGTTCCAGACAGAATCAAAGCCAGAGCCCCAGGTAAAAACAAGCCACCTTGGTGGAAATCCAGCATCAACAAATGCAAAAAGTTGCCATCTAGGAAAAATATGATGAGGCCCCAATAATGGGAAAACACCATCCTCAGCCTCAACAGGCAAATAATAGAACATGTCAAATCCTCCAAGGGTAACTGAGAAAAACATAATCACAGCCAAGGAGAACCATAAGGCCTTTTACAACTACGTACACAGCCTAAAAGGTAGGACCCAAGAATGTGCTGAATTAGTGACCAACAGTATCACACACACACTGATCCCACAGAGATAGCAAACCTGCTGGTGGACATATTTGGCAAAAATGTCACTCCCTTATCCCTTCCAAATTTAAACACAAACCTTGCCACTAACTCCCCCCACCACACATATCCAAAGAGCAGGTCATTAAAGCCTTGTCTAATGCAAAAAATACAACCTCTACAGGACCACACGGCATCCCAGGCTGACTTCTAAAACTAAAACATGAACTACCATCACTGTTAAGTACCCTATTCAATCACAGTCTAACCACAGGCTATGCTCCTGCGCAGTGGAGAACAGCAACAGTTATCCCCCTCTATAAATGTGGCTTAGCAACCAACCTGAGAAAATATAGACTCAAGCCAGCAAGAGTTGAACACTTCCAATAAAATCACCACACTTTATTCACAGTTGTTTAGCGCTTTCTTCTCCACTACAGATACTTCCTCAGAACAATGTCCCACCCAAACCCAGCCATTAAAATACCCACCCCCAATTATTCAATTAACATTTTCATTATTATTAAAAGTAATACACCAAGATAAAAATTTCCACATTCCTTAACTCTTATAGTATATTAAATAATTACAAATATTGTTTTACACACATTGATTACATTTATTTTTATACTGTGGATTTAACTTAAACTATAAATTCTTTCAAACCATAAAACAATCTAATATAAACATAAGACAATTTGTCCATCCATAAATACCCATACCTAACCTGAAATTTGATCCAGCTTTAAAACACTAGAAATTCTAATAGTTTCATTGAAGCCAGGATACTGGGAGGCATTAAAATACAACTGCCATCTCAGCTCCACAACAACTAAATGGATATCTAAAATACAACCTTGTTCATCCTTCACTAACTGCTGTATATCTAAAAATTTGAAGTGAAACATGTCTATAAAGGGCACTAGTACTCCTACAGTGTCTCAAATCACCCAAGTGCTCCCCAATTCTTAGTTTAAACTTTCTACATGTTTTACCTATACAAAATATAGGACATTCTTCACACTTGGCCATGTATACAACATTGATGCTATTACAATTATAGTGTCCTTTAATGTTGACAACCTTACCATTGACCCTAATTTTCCCTCCAGTTTCCATAATGAATGGACAAAAGGAACACAAATTGCATTTATAGTTAACAATCTTTCTGTTAGTTTTGTTTTCCTGTTTTACACCCTCCAAAATATTTTTGATAGATCGGTCTCTCCTACAGACATGTTTCGGACTCTTACCAACTTTAGACTCTACATTGGCATCAAATTGTAAAATCTCCCAATTAACTTTTATAACTTTGGTAATGATGTTAGCCATACCGTTATATGTTAAAATAAAGGTTGAATTAGGATTGATCCTATTATTACATCCACTACTTACCAAAAACCCATTGCCTAATATAGGCCTATAAATACCTTGCTCCCATTTGTAAATTACTTCCATACTGACATCACTTAAAAGGCAGTCCGGGTAACCTCTCTGTCTAAACATCTGTATGATGTACTCCGTTTCCACCAGGAAGTCAACATTAGAACTCACCATCCTGGCTGCCCGCACCAAATGGCCTTTCACCACTACCCTCCTTTGATGGTGCGGGTGCCAGCTACCATAATCCAAATACGAGTTGGATAAAGTAGACTTTTGGTGGATCCTGGTACTAAAGCTCATATTTGTCCAATCAATCTCTAATTCAACATCTAAATAAACAATTTTATACCTGTTGTATTCATAAGTGAATTTAAGAAAATCCACAGTTTCATTAATATACAGAAGGCACTCATTTAGATGGCCTTCAGTGCCTTTCCAAATCAGAAAAATCATCCGAAAACCGAGTGTAGTTTATAATCTGAGACTTGTAACAACTATTCATCACATACTCCTGTTCCCAAAAGGACCTGATCAGGTTTGAGAAAATGGGGGCACACGCTGCCCCCACTGCTACACCTTTTGTCTGTTTTGTAGTACTGTCCCTCAAACCAGATATAATTGTTCTTTAGAACAAGTTCCATAAGCACACTTATTCTATTAATTTCATCTTGGCCAAAATTATTAGTTTTATAAAGCTGTTGTTCCAACCAATTAATACCTGTGTCACCAAAGTCATGTCCAATGTTAACTTTTTTATAAAGTTAAATGAGATAAATTGCCAGGAGTCTTTACAGATGTAACTGAAACAGCCCAAACTCCTCTGCATTTTTGGGTCTAAATATTTACAAATAAAATGTTTTTTGACCTTTTTCCATCTACAATAGGCCTATATTTTGGATTTACAAGCTCTTTATGGATTTTTGGGATGCCAGAGATATTAGGTACCCTTGGATGTTCATTTTTCATGTAGTGGTATTCATCTTCATCAATTTGAGCCTGATAAACCATGTCGTCCAACACTAAATCTATTTCCTGTATGCAACTTTAACTTCATTCAAGGAACTCAAGTGTCCCCCAGCAAAATGGTATTCATTGCATCCAAATAGTCCCCCTATCCATTATTACAACTCCATTACCCTTGTCATGTTTCATAAACCTAACCATAGGGTCTTTTGTCCGATCCAACATGAATTGTTTTTCTTCACTAGTCATATTGAACTTTCACTTCTTTCGTTCTTACAATAACTCTTCCTGATTTCCTCTTCACACATTCTTTCAAATAATTCAATGGTTTTGTTTAAGAGGGATTAAAAGTGCTGTTTTTTTTTCACCCATCTCTAATCTGGCCTTAAACACTCATTTCCTGACTGAACCAGATTTTCAGATGTAATTTTCTGGTGCATCTTTTTAGGTCAATGATGGATTCTACCACATACCCAGGTCTGCACGGGACAAAGGTGAACCCTTTTGCCAAAAAGTCAGCATGTTTTTTGCTGATGTTTAACTTGGAATAATTATAAATTTTAAAATCACCTTTATTGTTAAAAACAATATCGGGCTCCCACCCATCATTAAATATCTGCTGCTTGTCAAGACATTGTATCAAAATGTCTAAAACCGATTCATCATTAGTATTATGACTACCAGATTCACCCATCTGAAATACCATCAATTTATCGACACTATCATCATTCCCATCCACCCCCACTTTTTCGGCCACAAGGGTATTACATTCTACTGTACTGCGTTTCACGTCAATTGAACTACCGTTCACCCTTTCAACATAAAAATCATCATCAAGAGACATCCAGCAACGAAAACTGTCCCATTTCATTGTCAAAAACCACACATTCATTGTTCATTTGGTTCACTCCGGAACCCAATGGGTCTAGTTCCTTTTGCCGTAGTGTATGGGGCAAACATAAGTTGTCATTGAATGCATAAAGAATATCGCTCCTACCAGGAACACTTCCATCCAAACATACATGTCCATTTACCAGAGATACGGAACCTGCCATACCACTTACTTGCTTAACACAGCCAATTTCTCATGGGGTAGGAGGCAGGACCACCCAGTCTAATTGTTTCTTGTCCTGTAGAACTTTGGCCTTGCACCCTGCACCCCAAAATCCTGTCGACCTCTCCCGGAAAAAGACGACAAAGTGGTGGAAGCTGCCTTGTGTCTCAGTCGGTCAGAACATCCGATCGCTTCATCCACTTTGGTTTCCGACTGAGAACACTGGTTTCACCCTCTTTGAAGACTCGCATTATCTTGCATCACTTCCCTTTCCTTATTGAGTATATCGCCATGCCCCTGTTGACCATGCCCAAAGGAAAATGGATATACAATGTCCTGTTTGTACTCATTCAGGTCTCTTCTAATTTTATTTGCTTTACGTAAAAAAAATGGTATTGCACACACTATTAAACCTGGATGTGAAGGTTTTGATATACACACTGGTTTTGATTAAACTCACGATCAGCCTTAATAGACTGATCTAGTTAATTAAGATCTCTCACCATTTTTTCTAATTTAATTTGATTGTGTTTCACCATCAACCTCATGAGATCCAAACCAGATTTATCAAATAAAGAATGCACATCTTTTAAAAATTCACTATTGTCCTTAACACCATTTGGATACCCCCACATCCTTAGTCCTCAAAGTACCTGTTGCATTTCTATGTTTTTATTCAAATATGCATTTTCCAACTGTAGTTTTTTGAACACTGTCAAGTCATTTTCAAAACATTTCAATTTGTCATTCAATGTAGATACTTGCTAGTGTTGAACATTCTCCATGTTACTGCTGCTATCAAACAGAAATCTATTCTCTTTCCATACACTGTCATGAATATTACTGCCAAAATTATGATCATTAACTCCCACATAGTTATTTTCACCAAAAGCAATAGATTTATCTTGTACGTCGCTTTGCATCCCACTTTGATAAAAAAGTTTTGAACTATGACTATCTATAGATACCGGGGTTGGCTGGGTCAAAGGGAGACCAAAACTCCCAAACTAACCAAGAGAATTAATTTGCTCATCCATCAAGGTCTTGATTTGGGAGGTATGTACCCCCAATTGTTCATTAATTTGTTGCAAAATTTTTATGATGACTTCATTAGAAACATGCGCCTCCATCCTGCTGCCCAAATCACAAAAACTCCAAAAGGATGGAAAGCAGCAGGATGGCGAAGCATGTTTCTAATGAAGACATAAACATTTTGCAACAATTAACGATTGGGGGTACATACCTCCCAAATCAAGACCTTGATGGACAAGCAAATTAATTCTCTTGGTTCATTTGGGAGTTTTGACCCAGCCAACCCTGGTATCTATGGATAGCCATAGTTCAAGACTTTTTGACCAAAGTTGGATGCAAAGCGACATACAAGGTAAATAGATTGCTTTTGGTGAAAACAACAATGTGGGACTTGATGACCATAATTTTGGCAGTAATAGTCATGACAGTGTATGGAAAGAGAATAGATTTCTGTTTGATAGCAGCAGTAACATGGAGAATGGGCAACACCAGCAAGTATCAACATTTAATGACAAATTTAAATGTTTTCTTGACAGTGTTCAAAAAACTACAGTTGAAAAATGCAGATTTGAATAAAAACATATAAATGCAACAGGTACCTAGAGGACTAAGGATGTGGAGGTATCAAAAATGGTGTTAAGGACAAGAGTGAATGTGCATTCTTTATTTGATAAAGCTGGTTTGGATCACATGAGGTTGATGGTGAAACACAATCAAATTAAATTAGAAAAAAAGGTGAGAGATCTTGATGAACTAGATCAGTCTATTAAGGCTGATCGTGAGTTTAATCAAAACCAGTGTGCATATCAAAACCTTCACATCCAGGTTAATAGCGTGTGCAATACCATTTTTTTATGTAAAGAAAATAAAATTAGAAGAGACATGAATGAGAAACAGGACATTGTGCATCCATTTTCCTTGAGGCATGGTCAACAGGGGTGTGGTGACGTACGCAATAAGGAAAGGGAAGTGATGCAAGATAATGAGAGTCTTCAAAGAGGGCGAAACCAGCGTTCTCAGTCAGAAACCAAAGTGGATGAAGCGATCAGACGTTCTGACCGACAGAGACAAGGCAGCTTCCACCACTTCGTCTTTTTCCGGGAGAGGTCTACCGGATTTTGGGGCGCAGGGTGCAAGGCCAAAGGTCTACAAGACAAGAAACAATTAGACTGGGCGGCCCTGCCTCCTACCCCACGAGAAATTGTCTGTGTTAAGCAAGTAAATGGTATGGCAGGTTCCATATCTCTGGTAAATGAACATGTATGTTTGGATAGAAGCGTTCCAGGTAGGAGCGATATTGTTTATGCATTCAATGACAACTTTTGTTTGCCCCATACACTACAGCAAAATGAACTAGACCCACTGGGTTCCGGAGTGAACCAAATGAACAATGAATGTGTGGTTTCTGACAATGAAATAGGACAGCGTTTGTTGATGAATGTCTCTATATACTCTGTTGATGATGATTTTTATGTTGAATAGGGTGAACAGTAGTTCAATTGATGTGAAATACAGTACAGTAGAATGTAAAACCCTTGTGGCTGAAAAAGTGGGGGATGGGAACAATGATAGTGTCAATAAATTGATGGTATGTCAGATGGGTGAATCTGGTAGTCATAATACTAATGATGAATCGGTTTTAGACATTTTGATACAATGTCTTGACAAGCAGCAGATATTTACTGATGGGTTGGAGCCAGATATTGTTTTTAACAATAAAGGTGATTTTAAAATTTGTAAATTATTCCAAGTTAAACATCAGCAAAAAACATGCTGACTTTTTGGCAAAAGGGTTCACCTTTGTCCCTTACTGGGAATGTGGTAGAATCTATCACTGACCTAAAATGATACCCCAGAAAATTAAATCTGAAAATCTGGTTCAATCAGGAGGAGTGTGGAAGGTCAGATTAGAGATAGTTGTAAAAACCCAGCACTTTTAATTCCCCTTAAACAAAACCATTGAATTATTTGAAAGAATGTGTGAAAAGAAAATCAGGAAGAGTTATTGTAAGAAGGAAGGAAGTGAAAGTTCCAACATGACAAGTGAAGAAAAACAAATGTTGGATCAGACAAAAGACCCTATGGTTAGGTTTATGAAACCTGACAAGGGTAATGGAGTTGTAATAATGGATAGGGGGACTATTTGGATGGAATGAATACCATTTTTCTGGGGGACACTTATAAGGAGAGTTCCTTGAATGAAGTTAAAGTTGCATACAGGAAGATAAATTTAGTGTTGGACAACATGGTTTATCAGGCTCAAATTGATGAAGATGAATACCACTACATGAAAAATGAACATCCAAGGGTGCCCAATATCTTTGGCATCCCAAAAATCCATAAAGGGCTTGTAAATCCAAAATTTAGGCCTATTGTAGATGAAAAAGGTCAAAAACCCATTTTATTTGTAAATATTTAGACCAAAAAATGCAGAGGAGTTTGGGCTGTTTCAATTACATCTGTAAAGACTCCTGGCAATTTATCTCATTTATCTTATTTATAAAGTTAACATCGGACATGATTTTGGTGACTACTGATGTAGTCAACCTGTTTACAGTGATTCCACATGACACAGGAATTAATTGGTTGGAACAACAGCCTCATAAAACTAATAATTTTGGCCAAGATGAAATTAATAGAATAAAAGTGTGCTTATGGAACTTGTTCTAAAGAACAATTATATCTGGTTCGAGGGACAGCACTACAAACAGACAAAAAATGTAGCAATGGGGGCAGCGTGTGAGCCCCATTTTTGCAAACCTGATCATGTCCTACCGGGAACAGGAGTATGTGATGAATAGTTGCTACACGTCTCAGATTATACACCACACTCTGTTTTTGGCTGATCTTTTTCTGATTTGGAAAGGCACTGAAGGCAGTCTAAATGAGTTCCTTCTGTATATTAATGAAACTGTCAATTTTCTTAAATTCACTTATGAATACAACAGGAATAAAATTGTTTATTTAGGATGTTGAATTAGAGATTGATTGGATAAATGTGAGCTTTAATACCAGGATCCACAGAAAATCTACTTTTGCCAACTCATATTTGGATTATGTTAACTGGCACCCACACCATCAAAAGAGGGCAGTGGTGAAAGGCCAGTTGGTGCGGGCAGCCAGGATGGTGTGTTCTAATGTTGACTTCCTGGTGGAAACCGAGTACATCATACAGATATTTAGACAGAGAGGTTACCCGGACTGCCTTTTAAGTGATGTAAATAAAGTAGTAGTTTACAAACTGGAACAAGGTATTTATAGGCCTATATTAGGCAATGGGTTTTTGGTAAGTAGTGGATGTAATAATAATAGGATAAATCCTAATTCAACCTTTATTTTAACATATAACGGTATGGCTAACATTATTACCGAAGTTATAAAAAGGTAATTGGGAGATTTTACAATTTGATGCCAATGTAGGGGCTAAAGTTGGTAAGAGTCCGAAACATGTCTGTAGGAGAGACAGATATATCAAAAATATTTTGGAGGGTGTAAAACAGGAAAACAAAACTAACAGAAAGATTGTTGACTATAAATGCAATTTGTGTTCCTTTTGCCCATTCATTATGGAAACTGGAGGGAAAATTAGGGTCAATGGTAAGGTTATCAACATTAAAGGACACTATAATTGTAATAGCATCAATGTTGTATATATGGCCAAGTGTGAAGAATGTCCTATAATTTTGTACAGGTAAAACATGTAGAAAGTTTAAACTAAGAATTGGGGAGCACTTGGGTGATTTGAGACACTGTAGGAGTACTAGTGCCCTTTATAGACATGTTAAAGAAATCAAGGTCATCACTTCAAATTTTTAGTTATACAGCAGTTAGTGAAGGATGAACAAGGTTGTATTTCAGATATCCATTTAGATGTTATGGAGCTGAGATGGCAGCTGTATTTTAATGCCTCCCAGTATCTGGCATCAATGAAACTATTAGAATTTCTAGTGTTTTTAAGCTGGATCAAATTTCAGGTTAGGTATGGGTATTTATGGATGGACAACTGGTCTTATGTTTATATTAGATTGTTTTATGGTTTGAAAGAATTTATAGTTTGGTTACATTCATTTTTATACTGTGGATTTAACATAATGTGTGTAAAACAATATTTGTAATTATTTAATACACTATAAGAGTTAAGGAATGTGGAAATTTGCATCTTGGTGTATTGCTTTTAATAATAATGAAAATTTTAATTGAATAATTGGGGGTGGGTATTTTAATGGCTGGGTTTGGGTGGGACATTGTTCTGAGGAAGTCTCTGTAGTGGAGAAGAAAGTGCTAACAACTGTGAATAAAGTGTGGTGATTTTATTGGAAGTGTTCGACTCTTGCTGGCTTGAGTTTCTGTGGTTTTACCTACCTTTTGGAAATTATAGACTCACAATTCGGACCAGCCTCATCAGTAAGGCCATGGAAGGTTATCATCAAGGACCTCATAAATAAAAAGACACAGGTGACCTCCAAACCCTGGATCTGACCCAATTTGGCTTGGTCAAGGGCAGATCCTGCCTGTTAAACCTGGTGTGTTTCTTGAAAAATGTGACCAGGGCCACTGACGAAGGCAAATCTGTGTACACAGCATACCTCAACTTGGCCAAGGTCTTTGACACAATCACACACATAAACTTGGTAAACTGAATGTAAACTCCTTTTGTTGCAAGATAGGTTGCCAACTGGCTCACAAACTGGTCACACACCATCAAAGTGGGTGACTCCACATCAACCAGCAGACCTGTCAGCAGCAGGCTGCCACAAAGGCCATTGCTGGACCCCCTACTGTTTGGTATATACTTCTCAGAAGTTCAAGTCAAAACTAAGGGGCTGTAGCTGACACAATGGAAGAGTCTCAGTGGGTTCTGTTCAAGCAGCTTTATTTTATACAAACATATCACGACAGAAGTTCACTGACTTAAGTAACTTCTATGCAAACTAACTACTGCAAACATGCATGCTTACTCTCTGGCTGCACTCTCAAAATGGCACTAGGAATAGCACGTGCCTGTTACATAGTCCGTGTGCACACAGCCTTTAACATACTTCTTAAAGGCAGCACATTCTGCCATACACTCTGATTTACAATTCCCTTCAGTAAAAACAATGTCCCTTTACATCATTAAACTAACAATACTAGCCTATGAATCTATGAAGTGGTAAGGGATCTGGGATCGTAAGTAGACTGCAACCTTAACTTTGACCACAGTGTGTCTACTGTAGTAATAATAATGGAGTACAACGTCCCTTTTGATATGTATCGCACAAAACACCTGCAGCAACTGGAGAGACCTCAGAGGTTTCTAACAAAGATCATGGGACTCTAGCACATGCCTTACACAGGCCAACTACAAGTCCCTGTCACTATACCCAGTATCGTATAAACTTGTTAGGAGAGACTTATGCCTGGCTTACAGAGCAATTTCTGACCCAAACCTAATGAATTTGCTGCACATCCATAAATCAAACGGGAATAGAGCTATCCATTCCACGGACATAAATATGGCCTGCAACTTGAATAGTATGTGCTGGAGGGATAAATTTGTCTCCCAGT
The DNA here is from genome assembly GCF_019279795.1 of Protopterus annectens. Classification (NCBI taxonomy): domain Eukaryota; kingdom Metazoa; phylum Chordata; order Ceratodontiformes; family Protopteridae; genus Protopterus; species Protopterus annectens. The sequence goes on from NC_056731.1 coordinate 1,602,240,556, forward strand.
GACTGCCGCAGCTTTGGAAGAGGCCGACAATGCATGTGAAGCAGAGCACCTCTATGGACACTGTTTAAAAAATCCTGGACAAGTGGACAGGGTGCCATAAATTCATACCGGGGATATCAGCCACAAGCCTCCTGGCCATGGGCAGTCATTAACAAATACAATCCGGGGTATTGACTAGAGTATGTAAGGTAGGTAGTATTACAGTGGGATGAAATGGCTAGGCTTGAAATGACCTCTGGGTTGATAGCCTAGTAACCTCCTATGAAAGGAGATTTACACCAGAGACCTCCTTTTAAACACAATATTTTTCCTTGGTATCTCAACTACATTCTTGAGAAATTAACTGTCACCTTTTGAACTTTCCCATTAGCTGATATAAGGTTCTTTTTTTTGAAAAACTGCACTCATCATTCCTCAGACATCTGCAAACTCTCATGGTGGCTGAACCCTATCAGATTTTCCATAGGAATTGGTGTCTCTAAGAACAAATACCTCAATTCATGCCCAAAGTATTTCCAAAGTTTACTTTGAATCAAGCCATTAGTCTCCCAGTTTTATACCCAGAACCAAAAAACAGGGAGAACATATTATACTCTGGACAGACATAGGCAGTTCAGGTACCAGCTAAATAATACATGCATTTCTTATCAAGGTGCAAAAAAAAAATGGACACCCTGTGTCCAAGCAACTAATTTCTATGTGGTTGTCCTCAGTTATTTTTTTTTGGTATTTTTACCATGGCAACTCCATTCCAGGCAGTATCAGGGCAAAATTCCATTAGGGCCTTGAATGCTTTGATGGTATACTGGAAAGGGATGGACTCATTCTGGAGGCAGCTACATGGTCCTCTCTATGTACAATTACAAGGCATTACAAGTAGGATTCCATTTCTAGGTGCAAGTCAAATGTCTAGGATCATTCTCCTCCCAGAATGGACAGATTTTGTTATTCAACCCAAACAGCTTAAAGGGGTATTGCAGAAGTGGGAATGACTAACATAATACAGTTTTGTAAGCTGCACGTACCCATAACAGTAGAAGTTCAAATTCTTCACTGCTGCAGTAGCTGCATCAACCTTCCAGTCCCCCTACTCTTATATGGAATATAAAGTAAGGCTATGTTTGGTTCTAATGTATATATTGCATCATTATAGGTTGGTTATTTCAGGATTGCTATGCTCTCTTCTCAATATATGGGCAAGAAAGTCCTGAAGAAAACTTCACCCATTGGCTACTCTCCAAGGAGAGAAATCGGCAGTCACAGTGAAGGAATGGAGAGGGGAAGCCTGAGTTTTTTGAAGCTGGCCAGTTATTTCCTAGGCAGGAAACCACCCATACACCCTACAGCAGCAGTGAGGAATTTGAACTACTGTTATGGGCAAATGCAACTTATATCTAAACTTAACTGGGTAAATTACTCGGTTTCCTATAATATCTCTAACCGTACAAATCTGTACATTGGAAAGACTAGCCTTGAGTATCAGTATGCTGCAGATCCTAAAATTAACTCAAGTTGTAGTATATTATAAAGATCTGGGTAAGTGTGTGGTTTTCATTCAAATGAAATACACATGTGTTCAGAAAAAGATGCCTTAGAAATATAAGATTAAAAGCTTTTATTATCTATACTGGCTAAAGTCATGATTCTTTTATACAATGTACTTATCACCCCCACTTAGAAAGCAATATATCCCTTGTGCATCCACATTAAAGAAAATATTCACAGGGCGGAATAGATATAAATATAATGTACTTACCAGAATGACGGATCCAGATAACTGGAGCCCTTCCTCTTCAATAGTAGTAGGACTTAAGCCACAGATACAAGTCAGCTAGACAAAAAGTTTCCTAGGTTCACAATTTTTATTTTACATTTGTTTACCGGGAAAGTCCGACTGGAAAAAGTTCCTTTTACAGCGGAGGCCCGGGGAGAAAAGCTCCATAACATAACAGTATAAATACAACAAATGACAAAAAAAAAAATTCTGTACAGAGCCATATATACAATCAGAGCTCCAGGTCTTTATATGACAACACATAATCCACGAATGACAGAACATTTCTATACAGTGGCATATACACAATCAAGGAGATTTTTTGTACCTTAGTTTGATTTGAGCAAGCCTGGTATATAGATAGCAGAACTTTGAATTCCGTATTGATAGTACAAAGCATAAACATGAAGGAATGGAATCTGGAAAATAATGCTATTCGTGAGATATGTCATAGCGTGAGAAATAGTTTATAGGATAGTAGTTCCTGATAGGGAGTATTCGGGTAGTACAGAATAGCTGAGGTAAGCAGTGAGGAGATGAGGTGTGACAAGTTAGGAGGAGAGCAGAAAAGACTTTATGTGATACAGAGCCATGATTGCAAGAGGTGTGACTTTAGTGATGTCTTGAAAAGTGCGATGGATGGTGCTGAGGAGATACCTTTGGGGGAGGTTATTCCATTCCCTAGCAATGGTGTGGGAGAACAGACTTTTCCCTGCAGTGTTATTGGCTTTGGTTATGCAGAGGAGGGTTTTGTTGGATGAGCGTAGAGGGTGATTTGCATAATATTAGTTTAGAAGTTGGTTTAGGGCTGGAGTTTTCTGAGGGTTCTTTATGATGTTGAATGTGAGGACTAATTGGTGATAGCTAATTAGCTGAGGGAGTTCTAACCACTGTAGTTGCTTCAGAGCAAGACAGTGATGACTTTTAAATAAGTGGAGTTGTTAGCGAATTTTGCAATTTTATTGTAACATGACTAGTTTGTTTAGGTCCGTTTTCCTGATATGAATTAGGATTGGTAATGCATTCATTAGGGTAGACAAGAGGGGGGTTGGGCTAAGGAGATTCTAGCTTAGTCCGATAGGAGCAGTTTTGTGTTTGTATAGGGTTCCTAGTTTCTTATGTACCTTTGGTATGGAAATTAAAGTTTAGATGGTTATCCATCTCAACCCCGAGCAGCTTAGTGTGAGGGGAGGGGGAGATTGTGGTCCCGTTTTTGGAGGTGACAGTGAAGGTAGGAGGTATGGATTTGGATTTATTGGGGGGTAAAAAGGAATAATTTTCTCTTGTTGTAGTTTAGAATGAGTTGGATATTGGTAATCCATCGTTCTATGGAGCAGAAGGATTCTTGGGCAAGCTTTTGAAGAGTGGTTATGGATGGGGCTGAGCAGATTAGGGTGGAGTCGTCTGCGTACTGTATAAGTGATGTATGCAGGGTGGACGTATGTAGTTTGTTAGTGAAAATGGTGAATAGTAGAGGACACAGTATTGATCCTAATGGGATGCCTGTAGTACTTGGTAATAAAGGTAATAGTGCACTTTGCCATTTAACTGATTGTTTTCTGTCAGAGAGATAGCTTCTAAACCATGAAGTAGTAGAGGGGGCGAAGGATAAGGTTGACAGTGTGTCTAAGAGTAGGTTATGGGAGACCATATCAAACACTTCTGATAGATCTAGGAATATGGCTGAGACGAATTTGTTGTTGTTTCTTAGATGGTTAATCTGATTGGTAAAGGAGAGTAAAGCAGTGGTTGTGCTATGGTTTGGGTGGAAGCCATGCTGTGTGGGGGAGAGGAGGTTATGTGAGGATAAGAAGTGCATTACCTGGGTGTGAATACATTTCTCCAAAAGCTTGGAAAGGGGGGACAAAATAGCAATTGGCCGGTAGTTTGATAGTTCAGAGGAGTTTCCGCCTTTGTGAAGGGGAATTATATGTGACACTTTCCACAGATTGGGTACATAGGTTTCTTTTATATAGCAGTTTATAAGAATTGAGACAGGGTAGGCTAGTGATTCTGCAGATAATTTTAGAAAATTTGTGGGTAACCCATCTGCTGCGAGTGTGGTGGGTTTTAGTTTAGATAGTAGCATTTTAACTGAAGAGGATGGTACAGGTGAGAGAGAGTGAAGGTGGGTAAGTTAGTTTGTTGTACTTATCACCCCCCACTTAGAAAGTAATATATCCCTTGTGCATCCACATTAAAGAAAATATTCACAGGGCGGAATGGATATAACTATAATGTACTTAACATAATGACTGATCCAGATAACTGGAGCCCATTCTCTTCAAAAGTAATAGGACTTAGCCACAGATACAAGTCAGCCTGACAAACATTTTCCTAGGTTCAAGCGACCCCACTTTACCCATAATACACCTCACCCCTTCTCTCCAAATTGAAAATAAAAATTGTGCCATTCAACAGTGAAACACAAAAGCTATATAAACTAAGCTTACACAGACCTTCTCTAGGTCTCACTTCAACAGGATATAGGTAGGCAGGTAGAACTGTTGGAAGAGAATAGACTCATCTAGCATTATGGGAAGCCCATTACTTTTCTAGGATGATCCATTCCATTGAATTTCAATACCAGTAGGCCAGAGTTTCCAGCTCTTCATTATGGATGGTCTCATGAAAACATTCCACACAAGACAATAGCTGCAAATGAAGACCTAGACTATTACATCATGCCCGGCTTGCAGTATTTTGTATTTACAGAAGCCTATGTTGCACTAACACAGATTCATCCAGGGATGCAATTCTGAAATCTACATGTGATAGCCACTTCTAC